>NW_027175887.1:13586949-13601949 GCF_023055335.1 Clinocottus analis
CAGGCCGGGAGCAGAAACGAGAGCAGACGTGAGATGAGGGTGTAGGAAAGGGCCCGGACGGATAAATAAATCAGCACAGATGAGAAAAGCGCGGCATGCCTCACTGGCTGACATGAGGGGGTGGAGACCAAAAAAGGGTAAAGAAAAATCAATATCTCCCAGTAAAAGTTTATTTCATATTGATGACTATTTACAACTGTTTCCTGCTTTTTAAAAAACTTCTTTCACTGGGAGGATTTTGCAGCTCTGGTTCACAGCTCAGCTGGGGAGGTGTAACTAGGTCAGGACTGATTTCACCTCTCTGAGCCCAGACGACTTCTGACCCTCGCTGTCCGCTCTGGGTTTCGACCCCGCGTCCTCCCAGGCATCTGCCACCTCAGTAGACCGATAAGGGTGAGACCGCTCTATTATCAAACCAGCAGCTTATATCCATATGGCTGTCGCTATCTCCCCGCTGGCCTCCATACGCTGCTCCAACCAGACCTGAATTTACACTTCAAAGCCCTGAAATGTACTCCATGGCCCCCGCCCAGCTTCAAACAAACATCAGACACAGCAGAGTGTGATTATGATGCCGAGCCAAGGTGCCCATAAACAGTAAATCTGGGAGCCGGGCCTCCGTGGGTAGGATGGGATGTGCGTTTGGAAACTTAACTGTGAGCCTGTCCTCTGAGAGGAGCGCAGCTGCTGGGTCAGCACATCCTTTAATGGTTACGAATGGCTCAGGACATCCTGATACAAGTCCCCGAGTCCGCACACATCACCAAACTGAAGGGGAGTTTTCCAAAGCGCTTTTGGGGGGCATGAGGTCGCTGCAGGAGAGTGTTTCCAGCTCCTACAAGAGCCGCGACATCCCAGATTGTTCTGAAAACACGAATCTGTGTTTGCGAGCGCAATATGGTCGAAAAAAACAGCCTTTTTAAAAATATTTTAACCGTCCGCGCCATTTTGTTCAGTTGAACCCCAAACAAATATTCCCCACAAAAACACTGATATCCTCCAATATGACGCATTCACAAGAAGCTCGGTGTTTAGCAGCGCTCGGGCTACAGTTACACGGGCTGTGAGCGTGCCACATGTTACTATTTCCAATGACTGTGTGGATTTTCCTCGGTTTCCTTCGGAGCAGCGGCTCACAGGCTCTCTGACCCACGACTGAGTGACATAGAGGAGATAGTCATCTGGGATGAGACACCACTCATCACTCTTACGTCACAGCCCAACACACACGCTGACGAAACCCCCCCCCCCACACACCTCCCGATGCTACGCAGCGCCAAAGCTCGTAGGGCGACCGCGACGGACATCTCGTGACCAACAACGTGGTTACAGGAGCAACAAGGAAATAAGCCACGTGCTAATGTTCCAGCCGTTCTCAAAATTAAGGACACCTTCACAGGATGTAAAGCACACGCGCATAAAACTGAAGCACGGTGGCAACGCTTGAGAGGTTTGTGTTAACCTCCAATGCACTCAGCTGCAAATTGTTTAAGAAAGCACCACCTCAATCAATAAATCACTCAGTCAGTCAGTGTCGGTGTGTGTGTGTGTGTGTGTGTGTGTGTGTGTGTGTGTGTGTGTGTGTGCGTGCGTGTGTGTGTGCGTGTTTCTTACACGTGCACATGTTTGTGTGTGGTAAGCTTTGATAAGTGGCTTCAGGGCAGGGGTTTTCACAGTGATGACACATAAAAATGTCTGTGCACATCTCATCTCAAGCCCCAGCAGAAGCAACAGTACAGTGACAAAAAAAAAAAAAAAACTCTTTTTTTTTTCTCATAACAGAATGACCCGGGCGTCTAAAAACTGGTGCCATCAAATCGGCCTTCAGACCAGCATAATGGTGATGAAACCAGCCCCTGACAGCACAAGCACAGAGGATAGTGAGACACGGCTGATGGGGGTGTGCGGGTGCGGGGGGACTCGGTGGTGACACAGTGGCGCACAAAACACTGCTGCACTTAACAGAATCACAGCAGCCATCATGTGAGGAGACAAGCTGCGACGTTTGGCTCGGCTCTCACGCGTCGTCTCGATGGCCGCGCGAGAAATAATAGCAATAACGATGCACATCTTTTCACAGCGGTTTGATGTTCTTGGCCTCTGCTACGGGGGAGAAAATTAGCACGAGTGCCATGCATCATTGACACCGCGTGTATCAATAATGCATTGAGCTCTACTGTCGCTTCGCTGCTATTTTTAAAGGGGGGATGACAGAAAAGAAATTTAGCCGTGTGGTGCTCACACAGCCTTGTAGCGCCGAGGTTAACATGTGTGCGACACCGCCCTCGAGGGGCGGGGGGAGGGGTGGGGGGCAAGCGGGGCCGCAATCAGCAGCAGCCTGAACCCGGAGCGCCCTGATATCTGTGCTAACGCGAAACCTCACGCGCCACGAGAGAGCGGCAGCAAATCATTTCATGTGCATCGTTATGATTATGACTAAAAGTCACATCACTGTCAAGGCGATTAACCATAAATACAGCCACTGAAAATGCACATTAAAAATCACTTTAGTTTCACCAACAGGTGTTACTCCCGTATACGGCTGAGCCGGGGCAAAACAATAAAAACAAATGGCACAATTCAAAACGCGGACGCTAACCTTAATTAGCTAGCTGAGGTTGTGCGCGCGAGACAGAAACTGCCGCTCGACTTGACCCTTGACCCGAGATTAGTTGTGGCAGATTGACAGAGAGAGAGATAAAGAAAGAGGTTGGGGATGTTCGCTTGAAAAGGAGACCGACCTTTCATCCGTTTGGTTCGTCCCAATAAGCAGCGAGAGAGCGCGAGAAAAAAAATCCTGTTTTTACTTAAGTGTCAGTGAGAGGATCATAAAAGTAGCCCCGAGCAGAGGGAGACAGACAGAGCGGGTTTAAACTGGGGATTTAAAATGGAGGTCTGACCGCCCCTCCTCCCTCTTCCCCTCCTTACACAACCTAGCTAGCGTGAGCCCACCTGAACACGCACGCACACACACACACATGCTCAAATACACACTGAGCAGCATTGCATCAACAATGGTGTATCTGTTGCCATTTCTTTGCCTTATACAACAGTACAACAGACATTTAGTAATCCAGAACTGCACAAAACCCAAGAAGACATTACACACACACCCTGACACACACACACACACACACACACACACACACACACACACACACACACACACACACACACACACACACACACACACACACACTCGCAAACACACATTCTGGTGTTTTTCACCTATTCCCTGAATGGGTGAACGAGCGGGTCCCTTCCTGCACAGTAAACACAGCATTTCCATTAGAGTGTTGGGAGTGTGTTCATTGCTCTGTGACTCAGACACTGCAGCACTGTGACTGCGTGTCTCCGGCTCAACCGCTGTTCTCTCTACCAGCGAGCCTCAATCACATGGCCTCTGGTTTGTGCCACTTCACAGGTGCTATAGGGGCGACACAATGCTTCCCAAAGTGATGAGCTCCTGCAGCCGATAGGCAGGGAACGCAGTATCTGAGGAATAGCTTTTTGTAACAGTCCTTGCTTTCAGTCGTTGGTGCACACACACACACACACACACACACACACACACACACACACACACACACACACACGGCACTCATACCCACCAGCATGCCCACATTATAATTTCTCCGTTATTTGCACACACAGAGGCAGATGAATATGTAAATAACTTGTGAGGGGAATATGGATCCCTTGTGCTGGGAAAGGAATATGTTAATGACTGATGCAGGGTATGAGTGGTAATCACAAGTGTAGGGTGCATAAAATGCGTTCAGCAGCGGTGTGGGGTCTTTGCTAATTAAATGCACGGGGGACGGTGGCATGCGAATGCGTACGAGTCACTGGCGGAAAGTCGGTGGTGCAAAATATAGTTGCCGGCGCAAACAAATGAAATGCATTAACGAGGAAACAAGGAAGAGATCTTTGAGGTGGACGAGCACACATGGAGGAAACTCTATACTGTCTGCTCCCGTCTGTTTAGCATTCGAAACCCAAAGCAAGACGCTGTGATAAGGGCTGTCGCAGCGGCAACAGTTGCCAGGGAAACCTGATGGCAGGATGTTGAGGTTTTGTGTGTGTGTGTGTGTGTGTGTGTGTGTGTGTGTGTTTGGGAGAGGGTTATGTGAGGACATGGTACAATGCTCAGGTTGATTGATTTGCTACCATTGAAGGAACACTGGCCCGGCTCGTCGAGATACGGCGAAACCTAAGAGGAAACGTGACAGCCAAAGGGGGCGACGGGGGCGCCCGGCGAGAGGCGCCCGGCGAGTGACGCCGTTTGCCGCATTTGTCTGAGTGTGTCGTCATGGCAACGAGGTGTTGACACAGCGCAATCGCACTCTGAACACTGTGATGGCGATGACATTCAGGAAAGCACAGGAGGGAGTGTGGGTGAGATTGTAAACCAGAGCGGGGCCTTTTCCCGTCCCCCCCGTGCAGAGAAAAAAAGAGGACCCAGTGCCGACCACTTCACATCCGTCTCCGTCTCCTCTCGAGCCAAAGGGACACAAACAGCGATACTACAATTAAAGTAGATCGTAACAAAAAAGGAAGGAGAAAAAAAAAAAAATAGCCGTCATGTTTCACAGACTTCAACTGCCATTTTATGTGCCAGGTTTTTTTAATTTTCAAAGTGACCTCTGCTAACAGAACATCTCTCATAATTATAACCAGTGTAATTAGCTAATTATAATAACAATAACAATATTACAATAAAGATATCACTTGATTTAAAAAAAAAATGAAATAATCAAACTAGATAAAAACCCAAAATGAAAAACACTTATCATAATATTTTTTTTTTTTTCAAAAGAGATCTATAAGGTTCTATATTTTTTCATTGAATTGTCCTTTTTCTTTAGAAAAAAATCCACCCACCACTATATACTGCACTGTATGCCACCTTCTCTTTCGCTAACGAGCTTCGCTTACCTTTAAAAATGCTTGGCAATGCCCGGCGTCCATTTAGCTCCCTGCTGCCATGAAATCCACTCATACACGATAACACTGAGATACAGCTGTGAAATAATCCCCTGCAAAGGAGCAGTCTTCATCAAAGGTCCATGTCCTGTCTTTAATGCGTGATAACATGAGGGGTCCTGTCTGCTTGAGACATCAGAGCAGACGAGTCAGCGAGGGCCGGACTGAGGAATCCATTTTGAGGGCCAGGTTATTTCCTGTCAATGCATGTGGAGTTCATTTAGTGGCACGCTGAGTCCGTCCCACCGCCATTCATTAGCCAAAGTCCAACAGGATCAGTCATAAAACTACTTCAGTGGCATATACAAATGAAAAAACAGTACTTCTCAGCTATGTGTAGGCACAAGTAGTAATAATAATAGTCACATGGATGATAATAATGATAACATTATAACAATAGTGTGCCATATCATTATTGTGAAACATTATACGTCGAAACCGAATGTGTCTTTTCGAGAGCATGCTGAACTAGCATGTGCTACTTTTTAGTAAGTACAGTAAAATATTGTAACATTGATCATTTAATGTGTCAATCATTAAATTATCATAATGCCAAACAAAGCTTAAGCTTGTTATCATTATTACCATTATGATCATTATTATTAATGCTATAGCTATACTGTATACCAAATGATGAAGAGCTGGAGTCGTATTTCATATTTTTGCGGTAGAGCTCTCCCTCCTCCAAAGACCCTGTTCATGTGAATGCGACAGGAGAGGGGAAACACTTTGTGTGGCTACAAAAAAAGTCGAGACCAAAATAAATTCACTCAAACACTTTGCCAGGTTTTTTTGTTTTATCTCCCTCTCAACAGATGCCACTGTCCTACTCGTGTCCTTATGCAGCACAGTCAGAGCGGCCATCTTGTTCCAAGTTTGGAAAGTCGTTCATGAGGGCCACTACAACATCTGTGTGTACTTCTTATTTTTTTTAAATTTATATATATATTTTTATATATATATATATATTTTCTTCAGACGTTGTAGTTTTCAGTCAGAAGCCTGATAAAGATTCTTTATAATTTATTTCTTTGAATGAAAATATATTTACGGTATATATAATATGTACTTTCGGTCCTTTTCATATCTCTCATTGTCCTTTTATATGCCATGGGGTGTTTCTTCTCCCATGATGACCACTCTGTTTCTCTCCTCCTTCAAAGAAGACGGTAAGGTGTAAAAGGGGGAAAAGTGAGAAAGTGAGAGTGAAAACGCTCTGAAAAACACAATAGTTGTAGTTCTGTCTCCCTGCGAAATATTAGTCTGACGCGTGTGTCTCGGACAGAATCATTGCACGGCTCTAATTTAGCTTTCTCTGTTTTGTTTTAGTGCTTCCTGGAAACCTGGGATCGTACCGCTCACCCAAACCATTGTTTGCTGCTCAGTGTCTGTGCCAAACACTAATCTGACAACATGTTCAATGGACAATGTTGTGTCTCCCTCCAAATATATACACTGAATGTGTCTGGAAATATACGAATCAGCAGTCAGGAGAAAACCTAGAGATGCTCGTCACTGAATTCATAGCTTTCCACTTTGATGGTGGATGCAAATGAAAAGAGTTGTCTTGATCTTGACTTTGGCGATGACTAAAGCCGGCTGCTGCACAGTAAACGAAATGTTTCTGCTGTTTGTGGTTTACATCGTATATGTTTGTGTCTGAGTACGTTTAAAATGACGTGTGGATGCTGTTGGTGGGACTAGTGCTGATCAGATACATCAAACTCTGCCACCTTCAGTCTTCGTATCTGCTTCTCTCTGTCAACAGATTGACAATACAAAGCAGTGTCTATGTGAAATATAATCTTCTCTGGAATACGTCCGTGAGGACAGTAGGCTACAATCAGTCTCATACACCCGGTCTCACAGGCTCTTTCTGTCTCACCCTCTTTACTAGCATCTCTTCTTTCCTACCTCCTACTTTCACTCTCACTTTTACTCAAATTTGAGTCTCTTGCACATTTTCCTTGGAGCTGCTCTTAAAAAGCAGGGGCTCTTTCTGGCTTTTCCCCATAAAGCCTTTCAGAGAACTGTGGAGACCCAACTGGGGCAGGGGCACCGAGGAGGACAGGGTGCCACCTGTGGCCATTCCTCCACTGGTTGGGACCTGGGAACAGGATATGGACGTGTTCTGAGACTGAGAGCAAGGGGGGTTGTTGTTGTTGTTGAGGCCCACGCCAGAGCATGTTCCCATGCCCAGGCCCATCATGTTGTTGTTGAAGTGATGGGTTTTGTAGTAGTGGTTGAGGTGCTCCGATCGGGCCAGGTTTGGCAGGTTGACTATCTCTGGGTGGTGCAGCCTGAGGCTCTGGCCCCCTCCTATTCCACTGCTTCCGCTCTGCGTCACTGTGGAGCCTCCTGAGATGCCGCTGCCCCGTCCACTGGCCCCCGCCCCCAGCTCATCCTCCACATTGATGATCTCTATGGCACGCGCGGGGCCGTGGTGTTTGTGCAGCTGGTGCTGCTTCCTCAGCTTGTAGAACACCACCAGCATCACTGCTGCCATAAAGGTAATGGCTACAAAGCAGCCTATGATGATCTTGGTGGTCTTCATCACGTCATCCAGGCCCGAGAAGCCCGGCTCAGTGATGGGCACAGTGAACGAAGGTCGGGTGGTCCGAGGAGAGGAGGAGGACCAGTCTGCTGACAGAGAGGAGGCTGTGGTTGAGACACCTGGCCACAGGTGACCTGAGGGCGTGGGCCCAGGGTGAACACGGATGAATGTCTCATTGATGGCTACCAACGCAGAATCTTCGTCTCCTGGGGTCTCCACTGTTTCCACTGTCACTGTTGTGAAGTAGGTGTAGTTGACACTGGAATCAGCAGCGGTGACATTAAGGACAGCAGTTGCTGTGGTATTGCCAGCAGCGTTGGTGACCATGCAGGTATACTGGCCCGTATCTCTCAGAGTGACATTCGTGAAGTTCAGTGTGCCATCGTGCAGGACGGATATCCGCACCTTGTAAGAGCCGTGGGTCATTAGTGTGCCATTCGGGGTGATCCAGTTCACAGACGTTGTGGACGTGCTTGTGCGACATTTGAGCTCAGCGGCCATACCCTCAGTGACATTAAGGTCTGTAGGTGGCTCCACAATGACCGGCGCATAGCAGGTGAAGTGGCTCTGGTCAAGCTCTCCAATGTACTTGCCCTTTAAGAATGGAGGAGCATGGCAGCGGGCACAGCAGGTGGTGTTGCTGGGCACCGTCTCTTTCAACCACCAACTAAGCCAAAGCACATCACAGTTGCAGATCCATGGGTTATGATTAAGGTGTACTCTCTCCAGCTGGTGAAGGGGTGTGAAGAGATCGTGGGGCAAGGAGTGCAGGGAGTTGTGTGACAGGTTGAGCTCTTCCAGGCTTTTCAGGTCATCGAAGGCGTTGCGCTCAATGACGGACACCTGTGAGTGCATTAGCCACAGCTTGCGGAGGGACACCAGGCCCTGGAAGGAACCGGGTCGAATGATCTCCAGTTTGTTTCCTGACAGTTCCAGCTCCTCCAAGCGCACAAGGGCCGTCAGTTTGGGAATGTCCTTCAGCCCACACATTCCCAGGTTCAGGTAGCGTAGATTAATGAGGCCCACAAAGGCTGCGTCAGAGATGAAATCCAACTTCTTGAGCTCACCCAGGTCCAGGCGACGTAGCGAGGGCACGCGGTGGAAGGCATAGCCTGGCAGAGTCTCAATGGGGTTGTTGCGCAGCCACAGCTCCCGCAGCTTGCTGAGGTACTCAAAGGCATGTGATGGCACCAGTGTGAGGCGGTTGTCGAAGAGCTCCAGTGTGTTGAGGTTGGGGAGGCCATTGAATGCTCCGACTTCAATCTGACGGATCTGATTCTTGGAGAGCTGGAGGATCTCAAGGTGCCTCAAGTGCTTGAAAGTGTCTGACTTGATAACCTGGAGGGACAGATAAGGACAAAGTTACTTTACAGCATCTTGATTTATGTAGATGACATGCTTATTGATGGCTACCAATACAGACTCTTTGTCCTCTGGGGTCTCCACTGCCTGCACTGTTACTGTTGTGAAGTAGGTGTACTACTATGGCCTTCAGGTAATAGCCACAGATAGCGGAGTAATGTCTACCGGGGCAGAGAATGAAGTCACTTTGCCTTTGTGTGTGTTGTAATCTAGACTTCTTTGTGGTTTATTGACATAGTCAGGCTGGGAGCACGTAACTGTTTGTGCATGTGAGCCTCACTGCTTAGATCATGGCCACTGTTCTGCTGAAAACGCCGTCAAACGCTGTCCTGACCAACAGAAGTGCAGCGCCCACCCTCCGCTTCCCAATCAGGTAAACACTATTACCTCTGTCAACACAATCAGTTGCTTGGACTGTTAGCTTTACTAAAATGTTTTATTTTTTCTGTTCATTTTTTTTTTTTTTTACTTCATAACCTTATTGGGGCATATAACCTTTACGGAGACATGATTCATATTTATCAAATTTAGAGATGAGCAAAGCTTTACAAAACCATGTAAAAGAAAACACATTGTCAATTAATGATTCACAGGCACACATATGGCTAAACACATGTTAAATAAACAAACCTTACAAATATGAATTATTCATCTCTCTGCTCATAATGGTAACAGCTGATCTTTCCATCCCAGTGACTGCTGCTTCTGCTGTCTGCAGGGGAAGGTGGGCTTTTCAGACAGACTCCCACTGACAGCTGACAGCGTCGGCACCAGCCAGTTAGACATGTGCGCCTCCCAGTCTGTTTTGACTCCAAGGGTCACCCTGACCTCCCTATTAGATCTTGTTGATAATACAATATGCATCACTCCTTCACTCCTTCCAAACCATGCTGTGTAACCGTGGTTCATTTGGGTACTGATGGTGAAATATTCTCACATTTAAAGGTGCAACATGTATACCGAGTCACCTGCTTCAAATTATATTACGAAAAATGTAATAACTAACAGAAGGGCAGGGCAATTGTCGTAAAATACAACAAAATAACACCTCAATCGTATAATCTCCATGTGTGGCATCGGCCTACAGCTTACGTCAGACCTGTGGGTTGATTGTGACCGTACGGTCAGTGTAACATTACATTTTGATAGTTTTTGCTTTGGCATGAGTCTGTGGTGGTGGCAGAATCGAAGGAAGCGACTCATGTTTCAGTTTCATCCTCTCTAACAACGGGGGACTGCTGAGCTGCTGAGCTGCTGAGCTGCTCGGGACCGGAGGGGAGCAGCTCAGATCCGGCCGGCAAAAAGCCCGGCGCCTGAAGTGACAGTGGGCCGTGGGAGCACTGGGTCTAAGCTGCGTAATTGTGGCAACAGAAAGTTTGCTGATCGGGGCGGGAGTCGGGCCAGCTCTACTTCTTTGTTCTCCGGACTGAGGGCAGACGAGACGCTGTGGTGGCTCACTATCACCTCTAGAGGTTCAAGTGGCATTAGACGACAGGACAGGATGGGGCTAGCTGGATAGCGTGCTTGTTTCAGAAGATATCTCTGTCAGCACTGTAGCCTCTTCACATTATGTGGATAATGTTAGTTAATTTGTTTAATGCTTTAAGAATTCTGAATTCAGATCTTACATAATGCACCTTTTCATTTGAATTCAATGCGTATATTCAACAAACAGAAGCAGGTGTAAGACACTTGACTTCTTCTGCGATTGTAAGCCTACTGCAAACCCTTCCCTAGTCCGAAACTTAACTTTATTTCAGTGCATGTTCGAGACACTAAAGTCCTTTTCACACTGTTGTTTCATTCAGACTTAAGGGGCTTTCTACTGCCACATTATAATCCCTTGAAAATGATCTAACAATCTGTATTGGACCTCATTGCAAGGAAGCGTCACCACAAATAAACACGGCAGAGAAAACAATCAAATAAATGAACACCCTTTTAAAACACTCTGCATGACACATGTTTTGATCGACTTTCCAAATGGTCAACCAACAGAGATGTTTTTCTGCTGGAGGACACGATTATAAGAAGCATGGGCTCCGGTCAGCCTTGATGCAGCCCAACTGGAGCTCAGTTGGCAAGAAGGCCAAGATACACAGCAAGTGAGCGCGACTACAAGCCCCTTAAAGCTCTGATTGTTTGAGATATGTGCGGCCAAAGCCCTCTGCGGGACACACAGAGACTCCTGGAGTCGGGCCACTGCCTCTTCTGTATGTAGAGCAGGAGCAGGTGGGGGGTGCGAGAGGGAGCGGTGGATATGTTACGAGGGGGTGGGAGCTGTCAAGGCTTTACTCTCAGGGTACTCAGTGAAGGAAAAAATAAGCCAGAGAATCTAGGATGCCTTCAGGTGTTAAAACATTTTTAGATTTTTAATCATTTCAAGTGGGGCTCCAGGATACAACAAACCGAATCGGAATTTCTCGGCTTAAAAAAAAAAACCCAAATGCAACGAATACCGTTATCATTTCTTTGATTTGTCTTTCATGTGAACAGCATGTCTTTAAACCCTCACATAGCAAATCATGTGGCACAATGTCCCGTTTATGCTCCGTTGGCGTCAAATAATAAGATGTTTTCTGTGAGGCACAGACTGCTCTGTCCGATGAGCAGAAAAGTTTGACGTGATGAGAGATGCACAGGACAATTTTACCAATGTTTAGGATACTTGTTGCTTTTCATTAGAGGAGATCACATGTAGTGGAAATGAAAATTAATCTCAAAAGAACAAAGCCCTGTCAACTTGGATCCAATTACTTCAAATGCTGCTGCAAAGAGTGAAATCAACCAACTGTTTATAAATGTAGAGATTCATGTGTTTTGTATCGATGTTCTGTGGTGAAATGATTTCCCCTTGCTGCTGGAAAGCCACATAGCGCTGTCTAGGGACTATAGATAAATTGGTAATGCATACAAAAGGCAGCACGGTGTCATGGAAAATACGCCTGGCTTTCAATTCATAAAATATTCCCTCAGTTCAGCGGAGGCTTAAGTGCCTTTTTTTCTACCATTATCGCCGTTAACGTTTCTGTCTTTTTCCCAGAACTAAAGTTTCCAAGAGGAAACCTGCATCAACAAGTTAATCCTAACATCCACACACGGCTGCAAAAGCAAATGATCCCTCTGATAAAAAAAAAAAAAACCTCCAAAAATGCTTACACAAGCGTAAGGACGCATATCGTACATCTCTCTGTCTTTGCGTGTGTGTGTGCTGTGTGAACTCTTCTATCAGTAACTGTTAAAATGGCAACAGTGGGAACAGATGAAAATCAATAACCGTATTAAGACGTGTCAACAGGCTATGTGCTGAAAATGTGTTTGTGTTTGTGTCGTACGCCGTGATCGAGTTGTAATTAAAAACGATAACGCCGACCATTACGTGAGGAACAACCCGCAGTTACAAAATGCACAACAAAAATAAACGCCGACTCGACATGATCCCACCCGATGACTGTATGGCTCCAGGCAATATTTACCTGTATCGAGTTCTCCTGCAGGTTGAGGTATCGCGTGTTGACTGATATGCTTTCCGGCACCTCCTCCAGGTTTTGCCTGGTGCAGATGACTCGGCTGGCCTGGTTGGAGCAGGTGCAGAGGGAGGGGCAGGAGGAGGCGGCTCCCACCAACTCCGGACCAAGGAGGAGGAGCCGCAGTAGCAGCTGGGCCAATAGAAAGAGGAAGGGGGAAGGGCCGGGGAGGCAGGTCAGCGTGGCGATGCGCATGGCAACTGGGACATGACCCTGCTCTTTAATCCGAAGGTACAGGTGAGGTGACTCCACGCTGGTGGATTCGAGAGAAAAGGTTTATTTTCCCTTTGGTCCTCCAGACGCAATTTGTTCTTTCTAATTCCGCATCCTCTGAGATGTCTTTTGTCCTCTGTCGATCTCTGTGTTATTTCCTCTTGTTTTTTGAACATAGAAATATGCAGATAGACAGATGTTATTTCCTTTTTTCTCGTGTTGTCTGGGGATTTGAGCGAGGCTCTTTGTGAAGTGAGAAGAACCCAGGAGTTACTGCGGAAGAACAAGAGAGAGAGAGAGAGAGAGAGAGAGAGAGAGAGAGAGAGAGAGAGAGAGAGAGAGAGAGAGAGAGAGAGAGAGAGAGAGAGAGAGCAGATATTAAAGATAGAACACAGACTGAGCTCTGCGTTTTCTACCGACAGAGAATGAATAGAACAAATAACAGGTAGACATCTACAGTATGTAGCTTATCATCGGAGGGATTGTCAAAAAAATATTTGAGAAGCATTAGAACTTCTGTGTCACTGCTCATATCAAATCTCACATAATCCACGAGCAGACATTTTGTCAGAAATCAAGTCCTTCCACCCGGGGCAGGTGGAAGCCGATTTCTGTAATTAATGGTTAACGGAGACGGTACAGAAAAATGGAAACATGCAATCAAAAGTAGGGCAACATGGTATTTTTTTTTCTTTACAACGCTGCATTTAGCATATAAACATGAATAAATCAGAGATGCATTAATTTTTGAAACATTGGTATCACTGTTATGAAACAAATGAGCTTCATCACACATGTAGCTATAGTTCAGAGCTCTGCACTGGGTTTAAGGCTGGAAATAAATATATATTTTCTTTCTTCTAAATGAATCGGTTAATCGTATAGGCAACACAATGCCGTCCTGTAGCTACTCAGACATGCACAGAGAGGAATAACTGACCCAGGAGTTCAAGTAACAAAAGCTCAGAAACATATTAGTGCTGCCAGTGAGCAGGAGATGACCTTTGCTACCGAGACCCAAGAAAATGTCTCAAAATAATGACATTTGCCCAGAATTAAAAAATAGTTTAGAATAGTAAATAGTCTTGTATTAGTCATACATTTAATGGATATGACAGAAATAAACAACATTTGTGAAGCTTTATCAAGATTATTTAATACCTTTATTTAAATGACTTAAATACTACTACTACTACTACTACTACTACTACTACTACTACTACTACTACTACTACTACTACTACTACTACTACTACTACTTCTTCTACTCAAACTAATAATAATAATAACTTTATTAAAGACACAAAGAAAAGGTTAATGATTCATTCATTATCAAATTAGCAATAGATTAATTTTCGACAGAAACATCTGCTTATTGTTTCAGCCACTAACTAACTACGCAAAATAAAGGAAGTAGTAACACACAGTGTTTAAAAAAATGATCTCCACATGCACTTAATGTGAATAGAAAGATCATCATTACAAGCCATGGTTGTGATCTGTAAAACAATCATTGCTAATATGAACCACAGAGCGTATTGTCTTCATCAATGAAAAACAGCTTTTTGGGGAGAAATGCAGCAGTTAGGAAACCCATTGTTCAAATACGTCTGGGTTTAAAACTACAACTCCCTGTTTACAAAGTGTGAAATAACGTTAGATTCACTGGGTTTTGTTTGCTGGCCATGGCAGACGACGTTGCAAAAGAAAAAAAACACATCCTTATCAGTAAAATAAGCTTCTCTGTGACAGGAAGAGAAAAGGTTTACATCTATTTGTCGAGCAGCTTTAATAAAACCCCTGACGCACGCCAGGAGCTTGCAGTCATCTCAGAAATGGTCTAATTTGTGAACACTAATTCAACCAAGTTATACCAAACTAAAAAGACAATGATATAGTCATATTTGAACATCACCTTTAACTTAAACTCATCAAAGCAAGTCCCAAACCTAGAAAACAATCAGAGACGGACTCCAGTGAGCATAGACGCCGTGGTTGGACTAAGATGCTGCTTCTACGGGCACGGCATTGCAAGCTCTGGGGGCTGGAGAATGGTCGCGATTGGTGCAGTCTACATTAACACTAATAGATGGCCAGCTCAAGTCAGGCTCCACCAGCCTTCAGAGGCAGAGAGCATCTTTCCCTCTGCAGGTTATTTAGACCTGAATAACCTTAATGAGGGCATCCAGCAATCTAGATACGGTTATTAATGATGATGGTTGTAATGATGGGACGTTGACACGCAGACCCATTTGACACGCTGAGCATCCTCACTTGGCACAGTAAGAAAGGAGACAAGGGGGAAGGAAGAGAGACAGAGAATGAGAAGGGGAGCAGGATTATTAATCTGATAGATGA
>NW_027175887.1:13604449-13734449 GCF_023055335.1 Clinocottus analis
AAAAGATGCTAAATATGAAATTCAGAGCATATATATGTTGTTGCTCAACGTCTCCTAACATGGCAATGGCTTAAGCTAACAGTGCTAGAAGCTAACAGCATGAACAGTGCTAGAAGCTGACAGTGCTAGAAGCTAACAGTTATAACAGTGCAAACAGTGCTAGAAGCTAACAGTTATAACAGTGCAAACAGTGCTAGAAGCTAACAGTGCTAGAAGCTAACAGTTATAACAGTGCAAACAGTGCTAGAAGCTAACAGTTATAACAGTGCAAACAGTGCTAGAAGCTAACAGTTATAACAGTGCAAACAGTGCTAGAAGCTAACAGTTATAACAGTGCAAACAGTGCTAGAAGCTAACAGTTATAACAGTGCTAACAGTGCTTACAATGGCTCCAGTGTTTGCCGGAGTGGAACCGCAGGTTGTACAGCGTCATCAGCTGTAACTGCAACAGTACAGTTGCCATAATCCAACCAGTGGGACACACTTACATGCATTAAAAGTCACAAGCGTCCATAAGTGTCCACAAGCGTCCGGCTCGGCTTCAATTATTGTACGAAGATGTGTATTCCACAGTGAACATCATGTCTGCATCATTTTTGGCCTGTTACATTAACACTGATAGAAAAAAAATTCAGATTGTTTTGAAAAGGCTGCACTGCATTACCTCACAACAGCATACTGTAACTCAAACCAGTTTCTGTACCGCGAATAACTTTTCTACAGACATGAATGGCCACCAATGGATTCTTGGAACTGTAACACTTCTAAAGCACTGAGGTTGAAAAATGGTTTGTAGGGATGTAAAATATACAAGTTGGTAAGTGGGATGAAGTATTCACAACTACTGGAATAGATCTGTAAATATAGTGACAGAAAATAATATAATTGCGGTTTATTTTCGCCCCCTTTAATCGTCGACCCAGAATGTTCCCGGTATTCCACTTAAATTTCCCCTTGAGCTTCAAAGAGTATCTTCAAAGTTGAATAAAACATGTTTCCCACATTGTTGGACAGCATTACACATACAGTATATTCTCTGTTCTGTCAAATATTAAAATTCAAGACCATTTTTAAAGCTGTATGATTCCAACAGATATGAAATTCTAGATACGAGGATCACATGCACAGACAGCTCTTCAGTCTGACATATTTGATATTTTTAGGATCTTGACAGGAATTCAAAATCAAGTTGTGTGCATTCGTGCTCGGTTGGCCAGTGTGCTTGACTTGCCAAAGGCTCCAGAGGGTTGAAGAGGTTAAAAGACCCTTTTTATGCTTTTGATCCGAGCTGCAGCGATGTATCCTTCTGTGAGTTTTAGTTCATAAAGATTTATGTCAGCCTCTAAAGGTTGGGTAATTGAGTTTCGATAATTTTACCCTTCACTACATGTCTGCCTGTGACCACAGACCTACAATGTGAAGTGTGGAGGGTGGGAAAAGAAGCACAGAATAAGCCATATAGGATTTATTTTCCTTTCTACAAAAGACAGGAGTTACCGTCAGTACACTGACCATGAATGGACAGATGATTAGATTGAAACTTCTCTCACAAATATACCGAATGAGAGACACTCAGAGAGATAACCAAAAAGCTCTGCTGACAGTCGAACAAGCGGTGAGTCGAAACAGACGGGACGACGAGCCTTCCCCCCCCCCGTGTCTTGTCTGCACATCAATAATAACTCGGCACGCCCCAAGATGGCAGCTCAATGAGAAGGAGAAAAAAAAAGATAAAAGCTCATCATGTCGGTTGTGTGCGGTGGGAATAGAGCCGTGACCTTTCCTGATCGCGGCGACATCTCGGCAAACAGAGTTGTACCGGTGAGGCTTTAACACAGTGCTGCTCTCACACACCCCAATTTCTGTGACAAGGAAGTAATTTGAAACAATAACTAAAGACAGATTTTGTCCCAAACGGCAGAAAGCAAGTTTACCGACTGTGTAGCTGCTGATGCTGTTAACCCACAAATGTGGTTTGTTTCATTGAAGCTGCTGATTCAGTCAATTTACTGAGGCAATTTAATCAATTTACTTCTGATTAAAATTCAGCAAGCATTGATCCATGTCTGATATGATGGACAATATCAATATTGATCAACGACACCATTGAAAGCTGTTAATCTGGGCTGAATTCAATAATCAAATTCCCCAGAAAGCAGCTACATTTGTAATATTATCGTTTGTTTTGGCACACGCTTTTAGTGGCCCGTGTTGTACTGTAACTGCTGCTTCAAAGACTTTACCGCCCGGAAAAAAAAAATACAATCGTCTCCTTCAATCGAAACAGCATTAATATCAGCCAACATATCAGATTCCAATAAAAAAAAAATATATAAAAAATGCAGAAAACGCCTCGCAGAATTTGCAGCACACAAGATGTCTGTAAAAAGGAACAATGTTTGTGGTCTAATTGGCTGCGACTGGCTGCGAGTTAGTGTAAGGGGGGTGAGAACGAGGGCAGGAGTAAGAACCCAGATCCACCTCCTGCCTTGTTCTCTCCAACCCGTCTGCTTCTCACTTCAGTATGAATGCCAACAGCGACGAGAGCATGTCTCCTCACACACTGACACAGTCTTGGCACCTGAGGCCTCGCTAGGGGGCGAAGTCTCTTGGGAGAATGAATTTCTCGTGTCAAACAGAGGATAATTTGTGGATATTTTCTTGATTTTCCATTTTTTTGGGTGCTCATCTCAATGGTGAACTGACTGTGACCCTGGTCAATACAGTTTGATACACGAAGAGAGGAAAAGAAGGGTTGATCATGTTGGAAGTGCAACGCGTTTTACGCATCATGCTAATAATTCACTTTCTCGCAATAAACATTAAATGTGAATTTAGGCACAGTGAAAACAAGCTGATAGACTTATACTCAGCATTTGAGTGGACAGGACTTACATGTTAACAATCAGTTACTCACACATGTACATAGATGTGGAGCGACGTGTTCATTTGAAGTTGTTTTGCGGCCACATGGCGAATGTAAGTACCTGATTTATTCACCAACTTATGAGGAAAAATAACTCTTTGTTCTGCTAAATGCTCCACTACGTCAACCAGTTAGTTGCTGACTTTGTCTGTCTGCTGCTTGGTGCTGTGCAGGTTGTGTTTTTTGTTGTTGTGTTGCCTGCCGCGATGGAAAAGCATGCTATGAGAACTGTGAGAATGAACCAACACAGTGAAGTTGGACGTCAAAACCTGGATATCATTGAACTTTTCATTCGTAAGAAGACAACGGTGTTTTTTCTTCTGTCAAAAGTTGCGCACTGTGACTTTAAAGCTCAGGAGAGCTGAGTGCAACTTCAGTCGGGTAAGAAAGCTTGATGGATTCGTCATATGATATGATCTCATCTCTAAGATTTCATTTGCATGAGTGTCTGTTAAGTCACTATCTATTGTCAAATAAGGTACATTGCAATATGTATATATTTGCAGTTTGGGGCTTCTTTAGTGACAGTACTGGGGAAAAAACCTCGTAATGCAAACAAAACATTTCATCACCGCTGCAGCTTCACATTAAATACTTTAAACTGGCACAACTCAAGTCTACTTCTATTATAGTAGTCACATTAAATGCAGTGTGTTTGTCAGTGAGCTTGGCAATCAAAATGCATCTACAAAACATAACAAAACAATGGCCATTTTTCTGTATATTTGGACAACTCAGTTTGAAACAATGCAGGTATAATGGAAAAGTTCGGAGCAGCCAGCGAGCTGTTAGATGAGGAGCTGGAGGCGACAGACTACATCCCCACTTCGCAGACTCATGCTGTGTGCAACATTAAATCAGATCACAGTGGCTCACATAATGATGGAAAAAAAAGGCCAACCAATGCTTTGCAATTCATTAAAACAACAATAGTTTTGTTTTGCTGTCCACAGTGTTCTGGGACACTTGCCGGTAAATAAGACGTCGCCAAATCCACCAACACCGCATTTCCAGCGAGATGTTGACGTTTTCTGATTTCTCATTATTTGAAAGTCGTTTGACCAGCGGACAAATGTCCTCTAAACACCACATCGGCTCAATCATCGTTTCTTAAAGTGATTCTGATTTCCAAAGAGGCCGGCCCCTCCAGTGAACTGCGTTTGAACACAAAGCGCCAAACCAAATCAGTCTCATCTCACTGCTTCTTATTAGAAAGGAATATGACGGCCCACAACACAATCAAGCCGGAGCTCTTTCACTTTCCCCGACGTTAATTTCTCCAGGCCCTCGCTGGCCATGGCGGACATGCTCTATCACAAGTGTGATCTCCGTGCTGCACAGTTCATACGAAGCAGACCCAGTTAGGATATGATAAATCAGCGCTAATATGATAATAATATGATATATGATATTATTATACTCTCGGTGTTAACATAAAACAGCCACTAAATTGTCATTTAGGAGGCGCGCGTCACTGCAACATCTGGTTCGTCACAATCAGGAAAAGAGCTGCTCATGCAGAACATCATGCAGAACATCATGCAGAACATCATGCAGAACATCATGCAGAACATCATGCAGAATATCATGCAGAATATCATGGAGAATATAATGCAGAATATAATGCAGAACATCATGCAGAACATCATGCAGAACATCATGCAGAACATCATGCACAACATCATGCAGAATAAAATGCAGAATATCATAGAGAACATCATGCGGAACATAATGCAGAACATCATGCAGAACATCATGCAGAACATCATGCAGAACATCATGCACAACATCATGCAGAACATCATGCAGAACATCATGCAGAATAAAATGCAGAATATAATGCAGAACATCATGCACAACATCATGCAGAACATCATGCAGAATAAAATGCAGAATATCATGCACAACATCATGGAGAATATAATGCAGAATATAATGCAGAACATCATGCAGAACATCATGCAGAACATCATGCAGAATAAAATGCAGAACATCATGCAGAATAAAATGCAGAACATCATGCAGAATAAAATGCAGAACATCATGCAGAACATCATGCAGAATAAAATGCAGAACATCATGCAGAACATCATGCAGAACATCATAGAGAATATCATGGAGAATATAATGCAGAACATCATGCAGAACATAATGCAGAATATCATAGAGAACATCATGCAGAACATCATGCAGAACATCATAGAGAACGTCATGCAGAACATCATGCAGAATAAAATCCAGAATATCATAGAGAACATCATGCAGAACATCATGCAGAATATCATAAAGTACGCGGGGGCCAAACCAAATATAAACGGTGCCATCGAAGATAAATACTTATTTAATAATTCAAATAACATAATGAGACAAATTGAATTTGTTTCAGCATCTCTCTATAGTTATGTCAGATAGTAATCCTGCCATTGAAACAATTCCACCATAATCAGCCCATTATAATCCCATCCAGACCTTCCACAGTCTGCCACCAACCAGCATTCATTTTTAGCCCAGTTTGCTCATCTATAGCCTCGTTTTTCCTTCACACTCAGCCCCGTCCTGGTCCCAGGGTAGTCTATCACACTTAAAGCTTACACTCTTCACAGGCACTTATAAACATTTAAAGCATTTGACTAACCGCCAGGCAAAATTGACTTTGGGATGAAAGACCAGGGGGCTTTTAAAAAATGAAAAGGGAAATTCTGCATCAGGACACAGAAGCCCTGATTTAACGGGGGAAGAAGAAGAAGAAAAAAAAAAAAGAAGCAGTTTTATTCTGCAGAAGTAGCAGAGTCACGCAGAGGGTTTTCTCATTTTAATGATCGTGCAAGGGCGGGGGGGGGGAAATGCGGGGCTATGACAGAAGGTGCTTGTGAATAGCTTTTAAATTAGGGGTGTTTTTGTGCTGGATGGGAGAGAGGAAGCCCGGCACTTCCTTCCCTCTGTCTCCTCTGCCGGCCTCCTCCGCCGTACCCTCCCACCCCACGGCACTGAAAGGAAGCTGGACGAGCTCTGGCCTTGCTGGTGAATGAAGCCCTGACGTCACTTGCCCACGCACACACAGACAGACACACGCACACACACACACACGGACAGACACACGCTGTAAGCACTGTGACTAATAGAGTACTAACGTCCTTTGTGCTGCCTCAGTTATACCTGATTCACGTCTGGCTCCCAGGGGACGGAGCCCCCCAGGTTATTGAAATATTCAGACGTTAGATGTTAGTACAGGTGAATCAATGGTGCCAGTCGATAACTCCCCCCCTGGACAGGGATTTCAGGACAGAGGTGTGTAATGCCAGCACGCTACTAGATACAGGTGAAAACACCGCTATTGTGTACTTTGATATTGATTTTTTTTTTCTTCTTTTCTCCTATTGCACGCAGTGATTTCCACACAAGTAAAGGTTTGTGTAGAGGCATAAATGAGTCTGCATTTATTGACCTAATCTGTGTTTGATAGCGGGTGTCATTAAGAGGCTGGTTGTAATGGGGCAAACTGGGGAATGAGAGGGGGGGGGGGAGGAGGGGAATTTGGTTTACAGAGATCTATATCCGCTAGGATTTAATGTTACACTGACAAAGCTGTCCTGTGGACAGATATGCGATACTAGGAATCCTTCTGAAGTGGCCCAAACACATTAAAGTCACATTGCAACCCTTTTTCACCCCACGAGATAATAACACTGCACTCCAATCCAACCACATAATAAGCTGCAGGCCACATTGCCTGACAGCATAGTTGCACATTTTTTAACTGGACTACAAAACAAAACAGTGTAATAATAATAATAATAATAAAAAACACAAAAAGGTGTCAAAAATCACCTGCGTTTTAAACAAGATGGGGCCTTAGCTAAACTGTTAGCAGAAACTGGAAACTAGAGAAATGATGAGCTAATTATGACAATGTCAAAAAAGATACAATTATGAGTAGTCGACATTTTGGACACTACGATGTAAACCAACCGCCATATTTATGTTTTGATGAGTCCATACATTGTTTTTCAGGATAATCCTACCCTTGCCTTTGAGAATTCACCAATAATCTAAACTTTTTCATCCCACGCCTTTGGTCAAATTCATCATGAGATGAATGAGCGCATGAGAGTTAAATTGCATTAAAATGGATTATGAAAAGATTATACGCTCGTCAATGTTTTCTTGAAACAAACTCACCATCACACACCTCAGACGACTACACAACGCCACGCAGAACACGGCAGAGCATTTCCCCTCACATTGGTTTAGATCCTGTTCCTTTTGTAATAAATATACCATATCCATAACGCAGTCAATGCACTTTGGATGTCTTATAAAGCCTTGTTACCAGTTGAGCTAATCTCTCGTTCTGTACTCCTCAACTGAACGTACAGAAGGTCAATTGAGCTTATGATTGTGTGATAAACTATTAATTAGACAGAACTCCTCCTCATTGCCTCCCTGTTTACTTATTAAGCTTCTTAATTTCATCTCATGACAGGACGTGCGGCCTCAGATGCTGTTACAGTCTCACGCATTTCATGTGTGTGTTTTTCCACCCCGACAACACACACTTCGGTTTGGTTTATTGGAGCAATATTACAATAAGTGCTTATTTTTAGAAAACAGCACAACAGCCTGATGAGGTTTCTTAAACCGGAGCATTCAGCGGTTTTAATCACCACTCGTCCTTGTCAAATGGGATATACCGCAGCCCCCCTCTGCACTGTCTCCGTCTCCGCCTCGTCCTCCCACTCAGAGTGTCCAAAGACGCGCTGCCGCTCTCATTAGGATGCAGGATGCAGAGAGGAGCCCTGATCTATTCAGGATTGCTCCTACAGGAGCAGGGACCTCCTCCCCTTCAGAGAGGGGAGGAGAGGGGGGGGGGGGCAGAGCTGCAGATTAAAAGCCACAGTGTTCATCACCCTGCTAAAGCGCTGCCATTAACAGACATTACATTACCTACCCCACATGTTCAAATCCCCAGCCGGGGGCTTCATACCACTTGTCACGACATGCTGGGATAAAAGTGGTTTTAGCGTTAACGTCTTCACGTTCACTATACGCCGGCTCTCGACTTCAAATGCAATCCAGTTATGGCCGTCCGTTCTGTGGCGCCGCGTGGTCGGGGCGCCGATTTGGTGAACAATTAATCCGTGTTTAAGGTTGTTAAGTGTGTTGATAAATTCAATTCCCGCGCGCCAAAGGGGGAAGCCGAAGCCAGCAGCTAATCAAAATGTCTCTCAGCCATTTACAGAGCATTGTAAACTGCACAATTTTTTTTTTGGGAAGTTGCTCTCAAACCTTTTCGCAGTCTTTCTGAGCTGAGCGTTTGTTGCCCCCCAGCTGTTATGGAGAGGAGGACTTGGTTCAGCATTTCTGTGTTTCATGTTGCCCTCGATGTTTTTGTTTTATGCTCAGGAGAAACCTCGAATGTGTGTGTGTGTGTGTGTGTGTGTGTGTGTGAGAGATTTCTTTCGGGAGGTCAAACTGTGTGAGTGTCAACTTTGACTCTGTGTGACTGTTGGGTTGGATTGATGGGATGGGGTCATTCAGTCGTCCTCATGCGAGAACCGAAAATATTTGCGAAGCTTTTTCTTGCATTTCAAATTGTCTCTTAGGTCAGAACACAATTTTACAGTTTTTAACCAACGGATTATATATTTCATTACATTGAAACAAGTTTGAAACCTCACGTTTCATAATTAGGATGACATCATCCTGACTCTGCAATTCTAATTATAGACCGATATCATTCTAAATGTATTCATAAAGCCTGACAATGTCTCCAATGATTAAAATAGTAAATTATATTGTACAACACTACAATATGTGTTGACCCCCCCTCTGTTTGAAGTCATGGATGGCCTTGAGGTGGCAAGACATTTTTTATATGGAGCCATTTCTTCATCACTTCAGTAACTGTAGACTTTTCTTTATGGATCTCTAAAAGCAGGACATCAATAGAGGACATATGAGGCGAGACGTGTAGCTTCATATGGTATTATTACTCATTTATTATTCCCATGCACATGCGCTCACTCACACACAGGTGACATTCACGATGTTCACGCTCCCGGTTATCTGGAGTCAGGAGAGTTAGTGAGTCTCGCCGGGTTTCCTCGAACAGACCGGACGAAGAAAAGTAGGAGAAAGTTAGATAATAATACCAAAATACACAAGCTACTTCCTACATGTACCACACGTGTGAGCAGAGTCGGGTTCCTTTACAGTCGGAGAGGCAAGAGACATCTCACCTCCTCCCAGATTATATTCAGTTTTCAGAGATGAAGGTTTGCTTCCAAACACAAATCAGTCCTTAATAAAACAAACGTGTGAACGCCTCATTAGAGCCATTAGAGTCATTTTCTGCATGGATCCTTTTGCTTTTCTGGCAACACATTTGTGCATTTGTTGAGACCAAAAAACTAATTTTAGTTTGGATAAAACTGGAGATGAGTTGTTCTTTCCCTGACACTCCCGTGGATTATTGATGCTATTACGATTGTTCTACAATCACTTGTGATAATATTGAAGTGGAACAGCAGCATCACAATATTTACTTGTCAAGTTCACAATTTTCTTTCAACTAAATATATACTTGCTTCTCCTGGTTTAGATTTCTGACAAAATACTGCCGCGTGTGTCTGTTTGGCAGCTTCGACAACTATCGGATGTCATATTTCCGAGCATCTCACCAGCATGTGAAGGCATCATGAAAAGAGCAATAAATATTTGAAAGTGGCCAACAATTAAAACTGCACTACCATGAAACAATAAGGCGGCATGTAAAAGTATATATTTATAGTTTAGAAATGTGAATTATATATTTACACAGACGGATTACTTTTGGTACATCATTGAAATATTTCAATGAATTCAATGCAAACTGATGGAAATGTTTTGCAGCTAAGCAACAAAAATGGGGCTCTGGGTAATTGTAGTAATTACAAATACTACAATGGGCCTCATGCAGGAAGCCATGCGAGAACAAATATTCCTCTTATTTGGTTAGTATGCACAATTTTATATTATTTTGTTAGCACCCATTGATTTCTGGGATTCAGCCGTGTTTTATATTTTTGGATCTTTTTTAAGTTAGAGAACATTTGGAAAAGAAACATCTTGTTTTTACGGACAGCAGATTGTAATATTGTACTGTACTTTCTTTTATTAATGCGTGAATATCATATTATCAAATTTAGATCATGTGATTTAAAGTAATTATAATGATTGGATTATTAAGGAAATCCTGCTGGTCCATCGACCTCATGAGAATATAAAAACCCTCAGAAGATGACGTATGTTCATCTTCTGACTGGCTGACACAGTGACGCTGCTTCTTGGTTTTATATTGACTTTGTTTATGTTTATTCAACCTAAACTCCATTTTACAACAGCTGAAGTTTTTCTGACAGCCTTTTTTTGAACGTCATCTTTCCACTTTTTGGGGCTTTTCGCCAGATTATTTGCAGACCAGCTGCCCTTATGTAATATGTAGGGGGCGTTACCGTTATTAATTATAAACAATCAGCCACACCTCCTTAATTTATCAAGTGGGATTCGCCACAATCACATCGTTACGCTTTGTTGCGTTTGCTTTTTCCCACTAAAAGAGTAACATAAGATCATTTAAAACCATGTTGCAGCATGAGGCCCAAAGTTTGCGTCATGCCGCCATTTTGTTTAACATATAACAGCTTTTAAAACTGTAGAATTTAAAGACGTGGATTCTTCCTGTGAGTCACTTCCTGCCTCGATGTTCATTTATTTGTGTGCAACGCACTGCTGAGGGGAAAAGATGGTTTGCACAATTTAGGTGGTGCAGCGCCCCAGAGTGTGCACTCTTACTGTTCAGTATTAATCTAACAGGAGGAGGCTGGCGTGCTGCGCCTCCACACACCCGGACACAGCTCGCTGATTCTCTAATTGGAGCGGTGAACTTGCTCAGTTTCAACAGCGCCGGAGCAGCGAGACTTTGACATTAACGGGTGCTGTTTTGAAAGTTAAAGGAAACATGTCTCGCGTTCAGGCGCATGCATGTATTTGGGGGTTTTTGCGACAACGTGCTCGCATGCAGCTGTTATGCTTAAAACATCATGTGGTATCACGTCTGAATATATGTATTTACGCTCCGTTTTAGCGCCTTTAAGCCTCTTCTTGTGAAACGCCCGGTTAGCTGGCCGTGGGTGGAGCCGGACCGGAGCCTGCATGTGAGATGGGAAGGGAAGCCAGATGTGAATTGACTCGTTGAATCACATGTTTTCTGATTTCGGCAGCCCACAAAAGACATATTTCAGTTTGTGGGCTGGCAGGAACTCAACAGACCCAAACGCATGTCGTGAACACGCACTGAACCTAACCGCTGCACCCGAGCTCCGTTGCAGCAACATGTTCGCGTCTGTGTCATTACAAGTATTAGTTCACGACTCAAGGTCAAGGTCACGCATACAGTCATCGATAAAATAAAAGTCCCTTTTGGTTGCAAAAAGAAATATGGCGACAAATGTGGAAATGGAGGCTTCAGAGTGGCGGCCCACCAACCAATGGGTGATGCTACAGTGACAACGTGGACTTCCTATTGACAGTTCATGTCAGCTCCACTGTAAACACAAGAAGGGGAACACTGAGTGAACACACATCTGTATATCTCCAGTGTAAAATAAAGTAAGGTATTCAATCGGGGTGGGAATCACGATACGATATTGTCACGATACTTAAGTCCCGATACGATATTATAACGATATTGCAATACGTAGAGTATTGCCATGTATTGCGATATATTACCTGAAATTGTCTCCAAAGGAAAACTTTGTCAACAAAAAAATAAATAGATTTCATTATTCCAGGAGCAAAAAGTTTAGAATTGATTAAATAAAAGATCGATACTCGGCTTCCGTGTATCGATACAATATCGCCACGCAAAATATCGCGATACCACGCTGTATCGATTTTTCCCCCCGCACCCCTGGTATTCAAAGACCACAGTATGAACGTGAATCAGACACACGGCGTTCTGACAGTGTCATGTTGCTGCACACTGTGGCACATTGCACTGAGTGGACAAGATAACATTTAAGATATGCAGAAGACAAAGCAGTGCAGCATCAGCAGTCCTCCGCAGTAGATCTTACACTGTCACGGGGCTCAGTGTTTAATTAGGAATTCAGACGTGAAAAAGGGGGGAATAAACATTCAGACAGTGTGGTGCAACACGTGGAGCAGAGGTGGATACGCTTTAATTACATGTGTCCACCTGTCTGTGCGTCTCCAGCTCCGTGACTGTACACGTCACCTTGCAGTTGTTGTGTATGAATGTCTTCCTCTTTTTTTTTCTTCTTTTTTTCAAACAAACAAAAACAAACGGCGAGTGCATGCACGCGTGATAAGCGGCGCTCTCTCGGCCCCCGTCGCGTTCAGACCTCGCCCCGGCCTCCCCTCCCTATGAGTGACACGCCGACTAACACACAGACAGATAAACACTCACACTGACAAACACGATAAGGCCGAGCCCGCGCAACGCTGACACGGACTGACTGATGGACGCCTCCATGGAGACCAGTCACCGAGACTGACGCGACGGCTTCTCCCGATCCAGCGAAATCAGAGAGGTGAGGGGGGGGAGAGCGGGGGGGGGGGAGGCACCGGAGTGATTACAAGGCGAAGCGCGCCCGTGTGGATGCGGTGCGGATCTGGTCTAGCGGGCCACGTGATCGTCTCCCCCGGCCCCTTCGGTCTGCTCCTCTCACACCTCAGTCTCACCCCATCACTCACACACCTCCATCACTTTCTCTCCTTTTACACTCCTCTCTTCTTTCCCCCCTGCATCTGCTCCTCTCTCCACCTCCCCAGCCTCCTTTTTTTCCCTTTCCCTACACCTAAGGCTTGTTTATTTCCACACCTCACCTCCTCTGCTGATTTCTCCACCCTTCTCCTCTCTTTCTCTCTCTCTCTCTCTCTCTCTCTCTCTCTCTCTCTCTCTCTCTCTCTGCGGGTTCTTCTCTCCACCTCTCTCTCTCTCCACCTCTCTCTCTCTCTCCCTCCATCTCTCTCTCTCTCTCTCTCTCTCCCACGCTGCGCGAAATGGAAGCTCTCACAGAGACCTGAGGTTGCCATAGTAACCTGCCATAGTAACCACTCACCATCTTGCGCGTCTCCGTCACGTCGGCGGGGGCTTCGGGGCGTCTGCGGCCCTGCTCTGCAGCTCCCGAAGCGGGGCCATCGGTTCAGTAAAAAAAAAAAAAAAAAAAAAAAAACCCTGCTGCGTGATGGGAAAAAAAAGTTCCTGGATCCAATCTGCTTCCGCTCTCGCAAAAAAAAAAAACAACTTCCAAAACGACAACACGTGTGAGTGAAGGCGGACAGGCCTCTGCAGGCCACTGTGACGCTTCGCTAGACAGAGGTCACCACAGGAAATGGCTCTGGATGCTCCAAATAAGCGTTTCCTGGTTTCTAGCTCTCTCTCCATTTCAATAAAGACGACTCACTTGCGTATCAGTGGTGTGCGTCCGATAGTACACCACGCCCGTCCAATTAACAGCCATTGTTCCTGTCGTCCGCGCAGGGAAATTTGAGCCTCACCCCGCTGCGCCCACCCTTTCCAAAAGCCACCACGGAAGAAAAGTGCAAGAAGGGCAAAATATATAAATAAACTAGCACAACTGAGTCAACACTCTCCATATAGCGGAGAGAGAGTCCAGGGAGCGAGAACGCAAACGGCGGAGAGGCATGTACGGAGTCACATGACGGCGCTGAGAGTAATCGTCTTAACCACGCAGCCCAACCTGCGATTCATCACAGCGATGGCGCCGAGGTTCACTCACCGCCTCCTCCGTGGCTCTTGGCGGCCTCCGGGGGGAACCCGCTGCCTCGTCGTCGACCCTCTTCTGGAGCCGCCGTGACGTCAGCGCCCGCCTCCCACCGCCACCGCCACCGCCACCGCCTAACGATATGACAACCTCCCCAAAAAAAATGACGTCTGATTACGCGTCATCTTGTGCGACAGTGCGCCCACGCTTCTCTCCAGGCGCCTCATCATCATCATCATCATCAGCGTCATCTCTCCAAGCGCCGTGGAAACCAAAAACCTGTCTGTGTCGGGCTTGAGTCACAAGGAGCGAGCAAAAAAACAAGGAGAGATAAAAAAAAAAATTAAAATAAATAACTGTTAAGCGTCGCACTTTGGTCATCGGGGTTTTTTTTCACTTCATGTACACACGCTCTCATGCGCAGTTTCTTGCCGTCGTCATCATCAATATTTATAGTGTCATCACCAGGATCAGTATGCCAGTGCCGCGGCGCCTCCAGCCAGCCGGCGAGGCAGACAGAGGAAAGGCCCCGGCCTGACTCTGCAATGCTGTATCGAGCTCTGACGCCGTCGCTGACCCGGAACACACTCCCTCAAGACTCCGTGTCGAGATGCAGCCGGAGCCGGCAGCCGGCCGCAAAAGCCCCGGTGGTCACCGAGGCCCGACCGCCTTCATTTACCCCAATCACATTTACTAATACTTAATCTAACCAGAAGGAGATAATATCTCTTCTCTTTGCCAAACTCAATATCGGACGCGCAGGGATGACCGCTCTCCCTCCGGCCGGCTCGTTTTCAAAAACGGCATAAAGCCACCCGACTGTTTCGGTCCCTCCAGTTGCGGCTCCTTTTGACCATCTTTAGAAACGCATGATCAGATATTTGGCCGAGCGCGGCCAGACAGCCCTCCCACGGCGCATTCGCCAGCTCACGAGGAGGGAGGAGGGGAAGGGGAGGCGGGGGGGGGGGGGGGGGGGGGGGGGGGAGGAATAGCCTCTGTCCATTTTTTTTTTTTTTTTCCTCCAGGCATCTCTCGCCACTTTAAGCCATGATGAGAATGTATTTCCTCGGGGGAAATCTCACCGTTTCAAATGATGTCAATTCAATGGATTATAGCATTCATTTTGTGTCGTTAACCGTTGCCATTCGTCCAGCCATCGTTCGATGATTAAAGCTCGGACAGTCATCACGACCCCGGCGGGGTCAACGCCCAGGACCCGGACGGGAGACTTCATCAAACCAATCACGGCTAATTATATCCAACCCCCCGCCTCCAGAGGCAGCTTAGCATTTTCTGCTGTGGATGGGTCAGTGCTCATGCACACTCAGCCCCCCCCCCCACCTCCCCCCTCCGGCGGTTACTGAGATTCAAATTGTGCCATATCATGCGCAAAAACCAGAATCTCAGATCTCTGTCCCCGAGATGTGGGCACGCCGAGAACACGTGGCGGGGGGGGGGGGGGGGGGGGGGGTCCTGCTGCATTATCAAGGGACAGCCGGAGGTTGTTCCCACAATGTTCAGCCTCTCGTGGCCGATCATCGACCCCCCCCCCCCCTCTCCCCCCTTTCACACTTCAACCTCCGTACATCAGGCAAGTTGTGCAGCCATCACTCAGCGACACGCTCGCCCCGTGATGAGTTCAGGGACCAGCTTGCCCTGATTAGAGCAGTTTTAGTGTCGTCTACAATCGCTGTCTCTCCCCTGCTCTCTCCCATACGCAGGAATTAGTGTATGTGCACAAACACACTGGCGAGCACAAACGCACACTCACACAGGCACCAAATTTAGGGCAACAGTTACTCTCTTCGCATCCTAATGCAGCAGCGGAGACGTCCCTCGGAATTAATGCAGTTCTTTGTCCTTTTAAGTACAGTAAGCGGACGACGAAAGGCGAGCCACACAATCACCCGATTGAAAGCATCCGGCCTTCAGTTGACGCACAACGTCGATGACATTGTGCGATATTTTAGGGGGTAATGGTTTGTATGCTGGACTCCACTCGTGCCCTTCCCCCCCCCCCCCTCCTCGTGTGTTTGTTTTGACTTTTCCACATCTTCTCTGGAAATAATCCGCAATGGCTCCCCGATTCCAACAGCGCTGGAGCGACGGGGGCGCTGAGCATTATCTCAAAGTCACACCTTCCCTCTAGGCCAGGTGTGCAGGTGTAATTTACCATGTCCATGTTAACCTGCTTGCTTGTTTTCATCAAGCTCATCGGCCATGCAGAAGCGGTGTGCCTCGGAAATTAAAGAGCAGCCTGGCCTGATACCTCAAATGACTGGAATCGCTCGGCCGGCCCTTAATTTGCGACACATGAAGGACTCGGTGCTCGCTTGTCTGGGACACGTATGCCTATGTGTTCACATTAACGGTTGACAGGTAATATCAGCAAGATGGCCGCACTCTGCCTTTGGTCTTTTTTTGAAGTCGGCAGATTGGTGAAAAAGTTCTGGAAACTCTTGCTTTGTTTCTTCTAAAGCGAAACGTGGGTCCACTACTAATTGTTGAAAGGAAGCTGGATTTTTTTTTTTTTTTAAATCTACCAAAAATGACCACAAGGAAGCGCTTGAAGCCCCCGGTGTCTAAACGTGGAGCCTGTTGCATGTGCAGAATCCTTAAAGGGGGAATAAAGTGAATTAAACATTCCTCTAGTGCCCCCATCAACTAATCTTTGTTAACCTTTCCTTGTGAATCATGACATTGTTCAATTTTAATACCATGCATATTAGTTCAAGTGCTGTCATGACTTTGATCTTCCAGGACTTCAAAGGAGATGTGACCTAAGTTGTGCAATATTTTCCCTCTACTCCCGGCCTTTACTAATTCAGCACGGCTTGTCCCCGAATTTCTAAAGAATGAGGTATTCACCTCTCTCCATCCATAAAAAAAACACACACACACACACACATGCACAAACGCTGAATAGACCATTTTCTTGTTTTTTCTCCGAGTGGCCACATTCTCATAAATGGCCGCCTTTTAGTCACCTGCCCCACTTGGAATTCGTCTCGGCTTAGGTAACGCTTTGGTCGGGGAGTGGGAGGAGGGCGGCGACGGAGTTCGACGCCAACAAATCCCACCGACACGCTGGCCTCGCTCTCGGAGCAGAGCGACGTCTTGATATTTTTTTGAAGCGCTGCCCCGAGCGGGAAAGACCTTGCCTTTTAAACGTGATACCATGTGACAAGCCTCTCGTGCAGCCGGGGCCTTCGTGTGCCACCGTGCTGCTGCATCCAGGGAGCGAAGCCTCACTTCCCCCCGCCATCGAGCGATAAGCCCTCAATCAGAGTGGATAAAATACATATCTTTACAGCCCACGTAAAAACTTACCATCCTCTTAAAGTTTTACTCCTGTCGGCCCATTTTGGATCTAATGAAATGAATATTCGGTGAAGCGAGAGCTCATAAATGGCATGTGTCAGGGTCATTCACTCGGGGGGGGTGTAGAGCTATGGCGTAGAAGTTTACAGGTAAGCGTTAAATGTAATACGGTTGCATGAATAAAGCTCAGAGGACGTAAAATGCAAGCGGCAAAACACTGGTGATTAACCGGCCTGTGAGGATAACAACATATTTTAAACGACTCGGGCCATCTGACCGTGATCCGTCCAACAAAAACGCTTCAGAGCGCTCCTCTGGAATCTTAATTCCCATTCATCTTGTTCCTCACATGCAAAATATCCCCAAACTTGCAGTTCTGTCGGTGCTTTCACCCCCTCCATCCTCCTCGTTAGAGCCCCCCACCCCCACCCACTTGTCTAATCCTGCCCCAGTGCCCCACTTCACCTTCCAACACCCCATTAATAACATATTCTCTCTATCATACAACTCAGGAGATCATCCAGCTGGTCCACGGCACACACTGCTCCAACACAATCTCCTCCCGCCAGTCCCAGCCCGGTCGGATTTCTCTGAAACACTGCACATTAGCATTCAAATCCTCTCATAACCGTATCATTGTGTCGCAGATAGAAGCAGATCTTCATTCATCAGTCCTAATCTATCTGCTCCTTGTTCTCAGCGGAGGGGCCCCAGGCTCTGACTCAGAGTTTAACCCACCGCGCATAAAACCCCAAGGTGCCTGCGCATTTTTTTTTTTTTTTTTACCTCCAAATGTGGGGTCATCACAGGGGCCCAGCGAGGGTAACTGAACCCCCAACACACACACACACACACACACACACACACACACACACACACACACACACACACACACACACACACATTTACACTGCGCACGGGCCCGATTAGGGCGGTTTGTTTGAGTACATTTGAGGGAAAGCTGCGCGTTAACCGGATCACATAGTAAGCACTGTCAACAGCTCGCGCCACAGAGGAGGCTCCTCTCGTCGCCAAGGTTAGATAAACTTGTGCTGACGAGCAAGGAGGACATAAAGCACAAATGAGGGAACACAAGCTGAGAAAAAGTTTGATTGGTGCATATGCATATCCAATCAGATAAAGGCTAATCATATTAAATTTCCCCAATGTTCTCTGCCCTCACACACACACACGTACACACACGTACACACGCACACACGTCTGCCTCGTCATACATGTAATTCCTGGGTACCATCCACATGCATGTTGAACGCCTGTGCACGCGGGGACAGTTCACACATCCCCATCAGGTCATGAATGCGGATTTTTCCCGCCTCCAACGCGTTCGTATAGTTTTGTTGCGCGTGGAAGAAAATGCACACAACTGACCGCGCGCACAAACACAACACGCAAGCAGGACAGGACTCCGAATCACAGCGCGTTAAATCTGCATCTCGACTGCATGGATGTCATCGACATAAACAAAAAAAAAACAGTGAGTGGTGAGAGATTTACCTTTTTCTTTTTTTTTTTAAGGATGCTGCGTTCAAGTCCTGAAACACATCACGCTCAACACGCGCTGGTCGGATACTCCGAGAGCTCTCACCTCCCCGCGAATTACAGCGTATTCCACTGCAGAGCCGCGGCCGACGCTGTCTTCTCCTTCCTCTCTCTCCCTCTCCCTCTCCCTCTCCCTCTCCCTCTCTCTCTCTCTCTCTCTCTCTCTCTCTCTCTCTCTCTCTCTCTCTCTCTCTCTCTCTCTCTCTCTCTCTCTCTCTCTCTCTCTCTCTCCCTCTCTCTCCCTCGCTCAGATTGATTCACCCTTTCCAAGTGCGCTGCCACCGCTGGTAATGAGAATTGTCTCCGAAATCTTCAGGTGGATGGAACCACTGTCCGACGTCGAGGGGACGTCGCACTGCTGCTGCTGCTGCTGCTGCTGCGAGCAGCATCGAATATGGAACTTTATTCACACATTATGCATTCATATTTGGAATATTTTTTGGATGCAAAAACATGACACGACTGTTGCAATCTGCTCACATATCCCCGCGCACGTTGCACACGAGACCCAGACAGCTCATGGCCAAGTCCTAAATATGAATAAGCCTCCCAAAAAAATAAGAGTAAATGGTAAACATCCAGCATAATCATTATCATAATTGCACTTCCTCTACAGTGCTGCATGTACATAGTCAACTGCACATGTTGTCATCTTTTCATTCTGTCTATTATTGTTGCATTTGAATCCAGACACGGTTGCACATGTGTGTCCATATGGTCATATCATGTCTATAATATGATGATGGCGGTGTTTACAGCTTGCTTCTGGGAACATTTGCTGCTTGGCTGGTTCCCTTGGCAACGCTCAAGCACACACACACACACACACACACACACACACACACAGTGCTGAGCCCCCACCTGTACACCTGTACACCTGTACAGCACCGCCACACTGGACCGGAGTCCTGCCTGCCTCTGCAGCTCCCATCATATACACGGTGTATACAGTATACGGTACGTACAGGTGTATCGATTGACACGGTGAGATGGAGGGGCGAGGAGGCAAAGGAGAGAGAGAGAGAGAGAGAGAGAGAGAGAGAGAGAGAGAGAGAGAGAGAGAGAGAGAGAGAGAGAGAGAGAGAGATTGTGTGTTTGTTTTTTCCGGAAACCAAATTCTTCTTGAAAGAGAAGTGATGGGATTGATCTCAAGTGAAAGCAGTTTAGCAGAGGCTCCCCATGGGATAAGAGGAGGAGGAGGAAGAGGAGGAGGAGGAAGGCATAATTAAGGGTGGTGGGGGAAGAGTCAGGTTGAAGGTCAGATTAAGGTTACAGGTGTGATCAGGGTTGAGTTGTTAATCACCTCAGCAGGATATTAACATGAAGATGTATGTGAGCGAGTGGGTGGGTGGTTGAGTGTCCATCAGATAGCAGAGGCAAAGAGGGGCTAGTGGTGTGTGTGTGTGTGTGTGTGTTTGTGTGTGTGGTGTGTGAGGTGGGAGGGGGTTCAGACGGGTGATTAGTGCTGGATTGATAACGCTCTATATCGAGACTCAGAGGATCGCTCGTTCTCACATCCTTGCTCCTCAACGGCAGTTCTCTCCATCACAGGCACGTGTTCTCACACACACACTCCTCACGCACGTGTCTTCCTTCCAGCTCGGCTCTATCACACACACACACACACACACACACACACACACACACACACACAGAAGCACAAGATGGGAAACCAGGTATGACTGACCGCTGCATACTCAGTCTGGGTGCAGCAACAGGGTGGCCAACCTGTATCTCTCCTATTTAACATTGCACACTGCACACTGCCCACTCCGCGTGGCCTCGGCCGCCTTTTCCACTTCATGCACCAGATTGTTGGCGTTCACTTGACCCCTCCCCCCCCACACTGACCCACGCTCCGCAGTGAGGGGTCTAGCAGCGTCCACCGCCTGTCCCAGTCCTCTGTTATTCCAACAACAACAGGCTCTAGCTCAGTGCGTTTGCATTGCGTCGCTCCTCCCCTCTCTCTCTCTCTCTCTCTCTCTTTCGCTCTCTCTCACCCCTCCCCTCCCCTGCTGCCTTCCTGCCTCCCCTCCCTCTCTCTCTCTCTATTAAATTTCCAGTCACACAACAGTGCAGTGGATATCCCTCCTCTCTCTAACTCTCACACACTCTCCCCCACCACCACCACCACATCCCTCCCTCGCTCCCCTCCTCCCGCCCTCTCGCACACATACATACCTCTGTAGTCTGTGGAGGTGTTGTAGTCGTCCTGGATGTCTCCCTATCGCTCGCTCTCGATATTGACTGCTCTCTCCCTCCTTTACTTTGAACCTCTCAATCTCGCTCAGTCTTGATACAAGGCTGCTCTCTTTTCACCTCCAGTTGTCTCATCTCCCCCCCGACTCTCCCTTCTCCTCCCCTATTGCCTCATTATTTAAAAGAGCCCCCTCACATTTCTCCTCTTCCTCTTCCCCAACCCACTCTGTTTGTATCTCTGTGCTGCAGTGTCTGCTCAGGCTACATGGTGTGGAGTATAACCTCCCCTCCTCCTCTCCTCCCTCCTCCCTCCTCCCTCCTCCCCTCCTCCCTCACTCGGGTGGGTGTGCAGGCTCGCTCCACCTCGGCCAGCCTTTAACTGACTGATTGAGTGGACGCCACAGGCCGAATGAATGAATAAAGATGGGCTCCACTGTGAGGATTAATGTGCCTCACATGAAGACAGAAAGCTCGCCATCTAGTATTTTCTGCCTCCGCTCTGTGGACGAGGCGGCGCTCTCCGTCTGTGCCCTCCCTCGCGTCGCTGTGTGTTGTGCTGCGCTGGCATATTGCTTCGAGAGACACGCCGGCGCTCCCCTCTGCCACCGGGTTATGTTCGGGTCCCGGGGCCACGGCGGGCAGTTGCTGCGCCGGGGCGAAACCTCTGCCACCGCGTGCGGCGCCGCAACGGCGCAGCGCGCGAGAGAGAGAGAGAGAGAGAGAGAGAGAGGAAGTGGGGAAGAAACGCCGGTGGTGATGAGAACACGCCGCCCGCTTTCTTCTCCCGCCGTTTCTGCATCCATCCTCCCCCCCCTCTCTCTTTTCCTCACACATTATCTCAAGACTGAACTCGCCGCAGCCTCCGAGGCCCTAACGGAGCCCTGATCCGTATCTGATGGTGAAACCGCACGCCACCGGCTGCAGAGATTCCAACCCGTGTGAGACCAAATTGAACACTCGGGCCGTCGTGACTGGCGAGCGAGGGGCGAACGCTCCGGCGCTTATGCCTGTGTACATCCTGAAACACTGTGTTTTCACCCCCAGCGAAAGAAGCTCTTTTAAACACAGAGTTAACCAAGCTTGTATCTCCTCTACTAAAGCAATCCTCCTCCCTTATCAGAAACGGCCCTATCTGGCAACCGCATCCATTAGGCCGATAGTACCATTGATCTTCCCACACCCAAGCCAAGTGGACCTCAACCACCAGCCCCGAGGACAAATCCAATTTTAGGTGTTATATGCTCCTCTGACCCGCACCCTCTTCTTAATCTCTCCATTGTGCCGGCTAAACTCATCTACCACCGCGGCCATCACAACACATTCACTCTGTGTGTGGCGAGGCTTAATAATAAGACTGTCTCTCCTGCTCCTCCATCGCTCGCTCCTGTCAACACCTCCTCTGGCAAGGCGTAAAACAAACTCTGCCCCCAGGCCCATAAACCCATTATGCTGAGCAGCACTTCTGCCACCAGGCTGTATAATCATCATATCTAGCCCGTAGCCTCCCCGAGCTGGCCCTCCAACTGGTCCACCGCCCTTTTTTTTTTTCTTCCTCGTGGCGACAACAACCAGAATGCCACGTGACCAACAAGTAGCATGAGCGTTTTAGTTTTAGGCCGCTGTGGCTCTCTGACCCTTAAGCCCGAGGCCTTGAAGAGCAGTCGAACGCTCACACGTTGGTCATGTGTCACACGCTTAAGGTTAAGTGCACTTAAAGTGTTTAATCACATTTTTAATGCAGATGTCATATATCTATACGAGCCGTATTATTACATTTGCATACTCAGAAGCTTCGCACCGAGATGTTTAATGCATGACAGGGGTTATTTCGTCACACCTGCTTCTTTTACATCTTTTTCAGTCAGTGATTCCATCTCTTTGCCCTAATTACAAATATTATGAAGCAGTGGGGATCCCAGACGGGTTTTTTTTTTTTTTGTCTGAGTAAGCCTCAGATAAACTCAAGTGCCCCTTCACTGACAGCACATGTTCAACATTTTTGAGTACATTTTAAACGTATTACATTGTTAATTACATCAATCTAATTGTTTATCTATCACACATTCATAAATTTCTTCAACCTGATATCATAAACATGAAATGTTTCCTATTTCAACAATGTGTGTCACTTTTAGATCATTTAGCTATTTCAACCATTGACAATTCCAACATTTTCATTATTTAGCTATTTCAACCATTAACAATACTTTTAGTGGTCTAATCCAACATTTTCATTATTTATCTATTTCAACCATTTGCAATATGTTTTGCATATGTGGTGCACGTGTGGATTACTCTGCCAGCATGCTCACGAGATTTCACACTTTTACTAAATTATTTTTTAAATTGGCTGAGGCTACTATTTTTCCACGTACCTCCATGGGAATAACGACGTACTTCTAATATTGTCACTCAGTTAGTATACAAGCGCAATGATGGTCCTTTCTTCCCCTGCAACTGCAACTTTGAAGACCTTTTGTCTGTCGCCAAGCAGGACGCAGTTATTGGAGCAATTAGCGAGCGGCGGCATCATCAGCCAATGGCTAAAGTTTGAAGTCAAGGTTTGCAGCTTTGAGGAGCCGATAAACACAAAACAGAGGACTTTCCTTTTCACGTCAATGCTTATTTTGTTCTGCACAAGTGTTGTGAAGTTCACAAAGAAACTTTTAACAAACAAAAGCATGAATGTTCTCCAGTGCGACAGCACTTCCTGCACCTGGCAGAAAACAACCAAACCGAGGAAACGAGACCAAATCTATTGACCCGTGATCTAGTAAAACTTTGGCTTGAACATGCTCATTTTGAAGTCGATTTGAGATGTGTGTGTGTGTGTGTGTATGTGTGTGTGTGTGTGAGAGAGAGAGAAAGAGAGCTGCAGCTTGTAACTAAGTTAAAAAAAATACTTTTCGTTTTTCTTTCCACAAAAACTGTGTACAGAGAATCGAGTATAGAGGAAGCTCTTAAGTATCAAGCCCGACCTTTTATCATTACATAGTACCGTCTGTATAAATAGTCATTTTCTGTAACTGAGCAACCAATCTACTTCCTGTTTTACACTGGCCCCTGCATGACCAGAGGATGTGAGTGGTCATGTGATTCCCATTTTCTAAAAGATGCTGAAACTGTGTGGACCACGTTGTTCGTTCTTATTTTAAAACCCAGACTCAAAACACACGTGTGAGTGTGGACGGAGCCTTGGTAGCCAGCGTTTACCATTTATTCCAGTTATTAGTCGGCCATCTTTTCCGTCGTGGGTTGCTTTTTTGAATAGTTGTTGCGTCTATTACGAGACCAGATATTTTTTATAATGATTGTAAAATAAAGGAGTGATAGTTGTGAGAGAATCTTTATTCAGAGAACATGTACGTACTCTCTCTCTCACTCTCTCTCTCTCTCTCTCTCTCTCTCTCTCTCTCTCTCCTCTCTCTCTCTCTCTCTCTCTCTCTCTCTCTCTCTCTCTCTCTCTCTCTCTCTCTCTCTCTCTCTCTCTCTCTCTCCTCTCTCTCTCTCTCTCTCTCTCCTCTCTCTCTCTCTCTCTCTCTCTCTCTCTCTCTCTCTCTCTCTCTCTCTCTCTCTCTCTCTCTCTCTCTCTCTCCTCTCTCTCTCTCTCTCTCTCTCTCTCTCTCTCTCTCTCTCTCTGGGTGTACGAGGCCCAGATGGCTCTGATGGCCTCGCATCCTGTATTCCCAAAGCAACCCCCACATGACACCCCGGGGGACGCGATCTCCGAGTCCACGAATCGCGTGTCGACAGCTGCCTCCCCAGTGGAGGCTTTGAACGTTGCTCACTCACTTTCAATGCATCCAGCCTCGCCAAGAATGGAGGAAACAACCGCACACCGGGAGCCATTCTGGGACCTTTTGGTCCGTCTTATCTAACCTGAACGAACTCAGGCGACTGTAGAGCGGTTGCTTCCATCAGAAGACCGGCGGTTCGATCCTCGGATCGGCCTAGTTCATGTCGACGTGTCCACAGGCAACCCATTTAACTCCATTCCACTCCTTTCAGGGAACGAATGGGTGCAAACGGGTGAATGACAGGGAGTGTAAAAGTGCTTTGAGAGGTCGGAGGAGAGAGACATGATACAAGTGAAAGTCCATTTACCCACCTCTGGATCCCCAGGAGAAGATGGAGGACATGGGGCCGCGCCAGCTAACAGCCACGGTGACCCAAATCTTGACGAACCGAATCGTGTTGGAGAAAATCATCATAAAACATACTTTGGACACCTTACATTTGGAATCATAAGAGAAACATCATATGTAACTTGTTGAGTTCAACGAGAAATGTCCAGTCCTTAATCAGTTGTGAGGCAACACATTATCTTTCCTTATGAAATGCATCACAGGTCCGTGTGTTGCAGTGTCGCCTCTAACCCGCAAGTCTCCAGTGCTGATCAGAAATGGTGACATGAAGTCCTATTTGGTTTATTTATACACTTCTAATGTTAAATTGAACTCTGTATTTCAATGAATAAATCAAATGTGGCAATACTGCACACAACTTCAGTATCACCATGTCATCCTAACACCATGAGCCGCGGTGACGACACACGGAGGATCCAATGGCTTGAAAACAAAGAGTGTTGTATAAAATGCATCAAATGAATGTGGTTTATTTGAATTTATGAAGGTTTAAAACACAAATATGATCAATGTCATTCATTAAGTATGTGTTTTTTAAATGATATAGGGAGGGGAAGGGGGGGGGGGGGAGAGTGCTTCTCAAATGTCCATGAAGTCAGTTTAGTCCCCATTTTCTTTACTCTGCAGTTCAACACATGGACCTGTGAACATGTTCGCTGTTAATAAAAGAGATACTGAAAAACTTATGAGCTCACACAGGCGCTAATAGTTCAATAGTGAGATGGAGGCAGATAGATGGAGATGGAGGGAGAGGGAGAGGGAGAGGAAGATAAAGTGAGGCTAAGCCAGGGCTCCGAGGGCCGGCCAGTGATTAAGGGATGGGAGGGATGAACACCAGCCACTGAGGAACTAGTGTCTATCTGTGTGAGTCCATGTGAAAGCGGAGCCGAGGAAAAGCTCAGAAACAAGAACCCACTGTCACGGTATCTTAGCAACCGTCTCTGTCTCCCAGGTGACAGGGACTGACATCACTTCCTGTTGGTGAGTGTGTATCTGTGTGTACACAGTGTCCAAGTGTTTTTAAAAAAAAAAAAAAAAAAGAAAAAGGCAGCCGATGCAAGTGTAGTTAACGTACGTGTGCGGCCGAGCTAAAGTTCACGTGCGCTCCTCTTCTCCGTGCACACTCACGACTCGGCGCCGCAGCTCCTGCACACGTCGGTTACAGCGAGACGTGACAGGACGGCGCTCTGCTGGTGCGCAGGATTTTTTGAAAACTGGCGTTGCATTGTGTTTGTGCATTTCAAAAAGCAGACCGGGGGCATGTATGTGGAGCCGGCGCTTGTGCGCATGCGGTCAGCCTGATTGTACGCTATGCCAAAGGAAACATGGCCAACTGATGCCATCTGGTAGGACTACTTGGCACGGGGGGGACTCTCTATGGTTCCACGACATATTGGAGTAGTTAAAATTAACACTGTGACACTATTTGGCAGAAAAATACACTGAACTATCTATTACTGTGTCTATTTCAGTCCCCCTCTCTCATCCCTACGTTCACACAGGAGACGCAGGACCGAGGAGACTCTGGCTGGCCATCAACAGCAAAACCTCTTCAGAATGAAGACGACTTCTTCAGTGATGTATAGTCCATCATTTTATTTGTGTCCTCATAAAACAACTTTATCAATAGTAAAACAGAAAAAAAAAAATCTAAAAGAAAAAAAGGTAAAATCTTAATTAAAAAAAAGGTAAAGAATTACAATATTTCTCATTTCAGTGATAAAATTCTAAACAAAAAACACATAGAAAAGTAGAGTTTCCAGAGGCATAATTTACTGTTTCCGCTGGTTTGGCTTCATCCAGTGAGTAGCACGGAGGATTAGCGCGCCGTCGGTTTGACCACTTACATGAAAAACTAATGCTCGCATTGTCTGCCCCTAATTAACTTCAGCGGCTCAGTCCCGTTAAAAAAAAAAGGAAGCGGAGAAAAAAAATAAATTGTGATTTTTTTTCCTTAATTATGTAGAACATTTGTAGCAATAAAGCAACAGAGCGGATGCATGTGTCCAAAACGGCAAGTGGCTGCTGAGATTCAACTAAAAAATCCAGTTCCTGAATCCACAAAAGCTGGATCAGATAAGGTCCATGAGGATTTCATCCTCCATGACGCTGGAGACCTGGGTCATCCCCGGCTGAGGGACCGCGCCTCGCTGACCTCCAGACATCAGCATCTGACCTGCAAACCGGTTTGAGACGTTTGGGAGGAGAGAGAGACATTTAAATTAGGCATTCTCTTCACTACTTCAGAAATGACACTTTCTATAGGGACACTTTAAAGTATTGAGTACTTATGAATGAATACTTTACCCACAAAATGACAGTTTGTATATCAATTACTCACACTGCTTTGAATGCTTGAATAAAATGTATTTTCCTCACAAACTCCCACAGTGAATGGAGAATAAAAAAGCATGATTTGCAGTAAATGTGGGCCGTTAGTATTGTTCTGCGTTGAGTTTCTGAACGTATATGTTTTGGTATAGTTTTGCGGTTGTTAAACTCCGCCCACATTTACTTAAATTCATCAACACTTTTCTCAGTTTTCTTGATACTTCGCTCACTGTGGAGTTTCCCTAAAGAATTCAAGGTAACACCGGGTGAGTAATCCCATTATTCCCTGAATGAAGCATATAGTAAATTAGTTTCTCCCGTGCAGCCATCTGTTTTCAATCACTTGCTAGGAAAGTCAACTGAGAGGCATCTGAGATTTGATTGACGTGGGTAAACATTGAGGTCTTCACCGTCGTGTACTGTATAGTGATTTTAGATGTCGACGCCGTGCATAAACAGACCGTACCGGCTCAAAGCTCAGACATCTGGGACTTCTAAGTCAACAATGAGACCGACGTATTCGTGTACTATGTTGTCATAAAATCAAACCTGAACAACGAACAATGAGCAAAGAAAGAGTAGAATAATGTAGATGTGGCTGTTTATAATAACTTAAAGTGCAAAGCCTCTGTGTTGAGAGAGCGAGCTGAGAAAGATTTTAAATACACTATTGTTAATTGTTGTTTTTTTTGGAGGAAACGCTGTGGGAGTCACCTGTGAAAATACGAAGGGCAACCAATGACGGATAAGAGACCCGGGAAAACCAATGTGGCTGTAACTCATCTTCAGTGCACAGCACCAAAGTCTGGCCACCAAAAGGATATTAATCTTTTAGCAATGGATATCTTCAAAGTTGGAGCTTCAAATCAATATCTAAATGCAGCAGAAGTTCTGCAAACCATTTCAATCAATGCACAAAAATGAAGTAAGTTTTGACAATTACAGTTTGGGCAGCGTGCACACTGGGATGGAATATCTAACTCAAGCTAGCCGGCGAGTTGAATTTGATTAGATACAGATGGCTGCGTGGGAAATCGGATAAAAATACTAAAATAGAGAAACTGCATGTTGCCTGTAGTAATGTAAAATTGGCATGAAGTGTAGTAAATGGGATAAAAATAACCATAATAACTCCTTTTCTACATTTTACTTTGGATGCCTGATTAAAAACTTGCTCAATTTCAACATGAGTTTTTGAAGTTGCTTTGGAATATTTTTGGATATCAACCTAAAATGTCCCGTCCAACTGGGTCACATGTTTCTGAACTCTTTCCACCATTGTGGGGGGTGCTTGCTGACCTCCCAAGGGCTGCCTCCACTGGCCCTGCATTTGAGGCCCCCCTCCTGGTGCCGGATGGACCAACTGCTGCCCTAAACCCTGGTGGGACATCATGCCCGACATGTGAGACACGCCACCCTGCTGCACGGGCACAAAAGACAGAGGAGACACGTTAAAATCTCAGACTTCCAGAAGAGCAGTTCCTTTACGAGACGTTTACAAATTCACTCAGCCATTTGTCGCACTCTTACTGGCTGCTGTTGACTGAGAAGAAGACTGCGAAGCTGTGGATTGGCTCCTGGGTTTGAGAGGCGGAGTATAGGACCCTGGGGCTGGGCTTGTCCGCCTTGTGTGACCTGATTGGGTGGAGCGCCGCCGACCGGCGCCTGTTGATTGGCTGGTCCGACTGCTCTCATCGCCATCTGAAGGACAGTTTGAAAAGTTGTACATCGCATTTTTTTCATATAGGAAAACTAGTTATGGTTAAAAAAAAAATACAGATTCCAAGATCAAAACCTGTAGATTTCAGTTTCACATTACTCGTCAAAGATTTAAAATAAGAAAGAAAAGTAGTTCTGTCCGAAAGAGGGCTTTTTGAATTTTTTTTTAAAAACAATTTTACAAAACGACTTGCATATGTTAATAATTCTTTGTCGGCTTTATATGGAATAGAGGAGTGTTGACCATCTTAAGGCTGGTTGTCTACGATTTGTCAGACGACATTGATGCAGCCTTGGAGGATGAACAGGAAACGTGATGCAGGGTGGAAGTGCACCATCGTGTTGGGAACAGATCGACCTAAGCTGTTGGTTTGGAGCCCGCCACCTCATGCACGAATATACAAATGTCTGCATGCAAGCATGTCGTCGATGAATTATGCTAGAAGTGAAAACATTCCACGGAGACCGGTAGAGTCAATACATGCTGACAGGAAATTAAGTCGTCCTGATGCCGAGCAGCTGGATGGAGAAACAGTGTGTTTGTACATTTAAAAACAGAATATCCACAAAGACTGAAATTGAATTTACCCTCATTCAAAACAAACAGAAAGGCAGCCTACTCTTCATTCATGGTTATTTCTGACAGTATAATAAAAACAAGGGCAGATAAAAGGTCATCGTGTTGGAAAATGTGCATTGTACTGATAAATCCGCTGTGTGCTAATCTACTTGGTTCAATGAAACTTGTCCTTTTGACACCTAGAACTCAATGATGATTGAATACTTTAAACCCCTTACAATATAAATTCAGTATTCGTGGACATTGAGCACATGTTGCTTGTCTGTTGAGAGGCAACCGAAAGGTCTCACCATATTGTTCTGCCTCTGCTGCTCCTCCATCATAGAGACCTGACTAACAGGGGGCATGCCCACCACCACAGACTGGACACAGGACAGAGCAGAGAGAAGAAGGAGGAGTGGGGGGGGGGGGTGTGAAGCAGTGGAAGAGAGGTTTACCAGGAAGGCATGCAGAGATCAGCAAGGGCAGTAAAGGTGTCGACATCGGGCAGCGTGAAAGGGAAACTGAGTGGAAACCAAGGCGGACATGCCGGCATCAAGCGGGTCAATTTACCTGCTGCTGGACGCTGCCATGCGAGACAGGAATGGGGCCGGGGGGCCTGTTGAGGAAGTTCTGGTTGGGGGCGACCTGAACCGGCTGCATCGGCCCGGCGCCGCCTAACTGCTGCGGAAAAAGCGGAGAGAAATTGAAACGTTGATTGTTTAATTTTTATTTATTTTTTTCCCTTCCCTGACGGTGACATACGGAACATTTCAACACCTTCATGTCGAGACGCAGTCTGCGCACGCCTCGCGCTCTCCTCTGTACTCATTAACACCTTACAGCTGCCCAGCAGTACAAACACCTCGTTTGGGTTCAGGACTGAAGGGAACTGAGGCTAAACGCTTTGCTCAAGAGCACCACAACAGTCAAGGTAGCGGAGAGCATCAAGGTCACTGTGAAGAGTATAGATATCTATTAACAAGCCATTTGCAAATTCGATGTGTATATTCTTGCTCTTACTGTACATGTTTACTTAAAAAATAGATTGAGGACAAAATCAGTGTTTTCTTGTTTTATACATCATGGTCTTGTATTGTCATAATCCCTAATCTGTGCTTTTACACGACACGTTTAACACACTTGTTGGACTGAAACCAATAGTGACTTTGTTCACGATTGTTCATGAAAAAACTAATGAAAAAAAACAACATGGATGCAATGGTACACCGGTGGAGACTTAAACTTCAAGCACCACCTGCGGAGGTGTTTGCTGCTTCGGATTTCACAATTTAAAACAAAACTGAAACTTCATGACTAACACCGTCAGCAGAAACTGGAGTGGAAAAAAACAACGATACAACATCCATCCTGAGTTGAGCGCAGAGGAAAGAGAAAGGAAGCAACAGACCCATCAACAGACTCTGCAAACACACCTGCAAACTCGAACATTTAGGACGTACTTCTCCGACCACTCTAGAAGGTATACTGAGCCCATTTCATTTGCGCAATTATGTATTAAATGTGCAATATGAAGGCTGATAACTGCTTAAAAATGCACCATTTGAAACAGGCAGCACTTAGCGGTGCAGGTGCTGCTTCTACACTGGAGGAGAGACGAGCAGGAACGAGGGGCGTTTCATCGCTCCTTTAAGCACAAATTATTAACTACAGACTCAGGAAAAAAAAAATGAAAAAGAAAAAGCCCTCTACCCATCCATCTCACTGAATCTGAGCAAATCACCCTGGGATTTAGCTAATGTGTGTTATCTGACCAACAATAACCGCTCCAGGTCTTTTGAGGGAACCAACAAAACCACTGCCTCCTCCTCCTTCTACTCCTCCTCTTCATCTCTCCTCTTGTGTGCGATAACTCTTCTGTCTTTAACCCAGAAACATGAACATCTTGGGTCACATTTTTTGGGCCCGCGTCACTTTTCAGGGAGGAATATAAAATGTTATCTCGCTGTAAACAGAACAAACTGGTTCCTGAATACCTTTTGAGCGTTTTGCACAGAGAAACCCGAGCTAACTGGAAATTTTGATTATGTTAAGATTGCTGTAGCCACTCCCCATCAGCAATGCAGCACTGAATATGTGATAATACACAAGAGCCAGAAAAAAAAAATGCTTCATTACATTTTCATGTCTTCTGCCTCCTCTAAATGCCCCGACGTTCAGACACACGTGGCTTCAAGTAACATATAGGGCTCAAGCGCCTAAACAAATGCATTAAATTAGGAGGGTGAGTAAACAAGAGGCCTCACTGCTGATGAGAGCAGACTGCGAGGACAAAAAGGAATCTAACTCATGTAAACCAAGACGGCCAGCTTCATTTTTAAATGGAGACTTGGTGCTTCTCTGTGATTGGATGCTGCATTGTTTCATCCCTCCTCACTGGATGCAATAAGCTGGAGTGGAGCCCTGTGATGGAAAAGACAGCTAATCCAGAGGACACATTTTAAATCACCCTGTCTGCTGGGATGAGGATGAGCAGAGAGGGAAAGTGAAATCTCCATGTCATGTGGACCAGGCAGCAACATTTGTAACCTGTAATGAACTCGGAGACAAGAAGTGGTCTACCTTTAGCAGCGAGGCTGGGATAAGGGGCCTTGTCTCCTTCCCTTGTCCTGTCCCTAAAGACTGGCGTACACACACACACACACACTGCCGGTGCATCGCCTCTCCTAGCGCATCTCATTTCATGTTCACATCAGCCTCAAGTTAAAAAACATATCTCCCAGAGTTGTGCTTTGTTTGAAGCTGAATCTTTCCACGTTGTCAAACTATAGCAGAGGACGGAGCAACCAGTGTGCATATTGTGTTTTTATGAAGTCGTCAACTGACGACATCACAGGAAGGTATGTTTTAACTGCACAGGCACTTTAAAACAAGACTAATTATTCTTTTTATTATTCACGAAGCTGCTAATTATTTCCGAGATTAATGAAAATTGAAAAAAAGCCCATCAAATTGCTTGTTTTTAAACCAGCAAATTGTTAAGTTTAACACAAAATCTCACATTCAAGAAGACGAAAGCAGCATATTTCTGACAATGACTGAAAAAAAAAACTGCTTACAAGAATTACATACATTTTTTCTAATTGTCAAATCAACTAATCATTTCAGCTCTAAATATGACAAATCCATTAACACTTTTCAGTGGCAGAACATGGAAAGTGCCTCATACGACAGTAAATGTGTCATGTATCGTGTTTATATGATAATATAATATATAATTATCATGTTGTGAATGTATGTAAGCTTTAAATTGTTCGAGGTGCTATAAAAACAGCTGGTATTTAGCTGTACAGGTGCCCTTAATAAAGAATAAACACTATAGACACTGTTGCTCCAAATGCATGTTAACACAGTGCAGAAACAATAAACACTGTACAGTGTTAAAGAGACAATTCTACTTGAACGGATTCAATATAAAGAACGCAGACTGTATATATTGGGCCTACATTACTCTCACTTAAGCAGAGACGATGACGCGGCAGAGCAACAGAAATGTAGCTCACGCTAGCCCCATTAGCCTCGACGAGGCCGCTGTGAAGATACTGGAAATGAGATGTCAATAACAATGCACCTTAATGCTGTAAACAATGCACCTCAATTCCCTGGTGCTCCTCAATGATGCCTCCTCGTTATCACCTCTTTTTGGCCTCTCCGCTCCTCACTGAAGCCTTCCTCTCTTCCCACCGCCTCCTGCCTCCTCCCCCCCACCCGGCTATCACCACTCACCGCTCTGTGCTGCTGGACCTGCTTGTGGTTGGTGATGACTTGCCGGATGCCGTTGACGAAGCCGCTCTGGTCGTTGGGGATGAGGCCCATGAATATCCTCTTCTTGGACGAGTAGAGCAGCATCAGCACCCGCACTTCACAGGGCGACGTCGTGTGGGGGAAGTGGACGCAGCCGGCCTGCAGGCGGGGGGGGGGTCAAAGGGCAGATTAGAGACCATGACGCGGGACACCGTCAGAATTATGGGATGTGCTCGGGGCTTGAGCTCCTTTGCCCAATCAAACATATCAGATTTTGTAAATTGCAAATGGTATTAACTTAACTTGTACTGTGGATTCACTGGTTTGTAAATCACATCCAGGCAAAGCTGGACTGAATACTATTAATGCCTCTGCTATTCCTCAATGGAATTACTTCATTAACAACGCACAACCTGATACACCTCCATCATTATGCTTCTGGAACTGGATCTAAACTAAAAGGTTTTTTGACTGAACTGATGGCAGTGCATGTTTTAAATCATCAATCTGGCTGGAAAGTGACTAAATGTATGGCCTGGAACCCCCTCTAGAGTCGTTACGGCAACACTGCAACACAGCTTCATGTTCGGTCCAACTACTGGACAGAAGTAGGACCTGCACTCAGCTGCCACTCATGGAAAATGTATTGAGGTACACTGAATGATGGATAAGATCGGGGACATGGAGGGAGCACGCATCATTTTTAATCTCAGGAAATAGAGTGCTCGAAAACTCACGAAGCCATTGGCCATAATGCGGTACAAGCCTTTCAGCGACTCCACGTCTTTGTTGGTGAAGAGAAACTGAACCATCCGAGAGTTCCTGAAGAGGTGACCTAAGGTTGTCTGAAAAGACGGGGCTTCGTTATGCATCATTCATAAAGAGCATATTCACAAACTTCAAAAAAAATAAATTAAAAAAAATGGTCTCACCAGTAGTTGCTGTGGAATCAGTTGCATGATGAGCTTTTGTGGCCACTGGTCTGTGTTTCTGTTTGGAGACACAATGGCAGCGGTAAACGGTGTGCACCAGACGTTGAGACAAAGTCCAGAGTGATTGATTGTCTACTCACAGGTTTTCCCCTTGGTTAACGTGCACTTGACATGGCAGAGAACGCGTTAGTTTGGTGGTTGAATCCATCGAAGAGGCTTTAGGCTTCTGCAGGAAAGGGGGGGGGCGGCAGTGAGGAGTGACAAACGGAGGAGGAGAGTTAGACCGTGAGCCAGAAGAACTCCTTCAAGTAATCTTTTAAATACTGCCCTGAGACCAAACCAACATGAGAAAAAAACAAAGCTGTCAGAGCCAACGTACTTCCAACTCAACAAGGTCAACAAAGTACATCCCATCATTGAAAATGAAGCAGAAATCCTGATTGTGTTTCATTTTTTATTAAAGTTTGTTCTCCTTAAAAAGGTCCAGTAGCGATGTCACGCTATGCTGCTGGTCTACAGGTGGCAGTGTGGGGCCCCTTTTAGATAAGCATACATATGAAAAACTAATTACTGCAGGTACCTTTCACACATTTAAATGCTTTTAGAGGAGTCACACCTCCAGCTTCTTAACTTAAAAAAGAAAAGATTGGTGCGTTCTAACTGACTTAACTGTCCTCGAGAAAGTCTTCAGCCAAAATACTAAAACAGAGACTCCAAATGAAATGAGGATTTTCTACCTTTTTTGTGAATTTGGCAAATGCTTATAACTGCAGAGGTACTGCCTAGTTATGGAGTGCACGTGTTTCTGTGGTGATACTCGGTTTGCCTTCTTTCTGTCTCTTTCTGGAGAAGCTTTGGAACAACTGCTGGGGACACGAGGGAAGATGAAGGACAAGCTGGGGATTACATCTTCCAGACGACCTTGGAGAAGTTTGGAGAATACTGCTGAGGAGAAGAACACGTGGGCTGCCCAGCTCTCCCTTTTGTCCCCCCCCTCCTCCTCCCATTAGGACAAGCAATTAAAAAACGGACCGATGGATGGACTTTTCAAAAGATCTGCAGATAACCTGTTCCTTAACAGCGTGTCAGGAACGAAAGACATAAAGAACTACTTTCTAAGTGCATCAATGCTGCGATCCCACTGGGAAAAGCGCCAGCACACTCCGTCTTCCGAGCATCAATGAAGGATCAATGACCAATCAATCACACATTAGTCAGGCCCACTGTATCCCTGTGCTGTCCATTGCCAATGCATTGTGCGGGGCTCCCTCTGCAGACAAATGGCTTATCCATTTCAGGGACACTGGGATGTGAACAGTAACAAAAACAATCATCTTCAAAATCGCATCTACCTAAATTAGTGGCGGATTAAAGAAATAATGCGAGCGGAACCATTCTGGAAATTTAGCCCACGTTTTAGAAAAATAAAGCTTTTGGGAATTCAGAGATTAAAATTTCGCCAAAACGGGAGAACCATATTGATATTGCTGTGCTCAGAGCAAACTCCAGCCAAGTGTGCTGGCATCCCTTGTAAGAGTTTCTTTTTTTTTCTTTTTTATCAACAGCCATTTCTTCAAACGAGTTTTAGTGTCTGTGGTGTAATTCTCCTCAACATTACAGATTACTCCACCGCAGAATCACTTACAGAGCTGAACGCCTAATGAGTGAGCTGGAGGAGGAAGTAGCGGATTAAGAGCAATGCTTCATGCTCCTGATCTGCGCTCCGGTTGCTCGCGTCTGTAACACGCTCACAGGCGAGATTCAGAGTTTCCTGAGCTTCCCACTCAGATTCCTGTCCATTTAACAGACTTAGAGTATTTTGATGAAGGAGAACGACACCGTAGTCGATGGAGGCGATTGATTCGGGTCTGTCCACAAACACTCGAAGGCCTCACGAGTGTCGCATTAAAGCCATTAACATCCATTTTCCTTACTCGGCACTGCAACCTAAACTGATTTGACCTTGAGCTAAAGCACTAGTAGTGAGACAAAAATAATATGCAATTAATCTTACTGTAATGAGACGCTGTTATTAGGACTCACAACTGTATGTTGGGAGGGCAATGGCTCCCAATTCCAGTTCTCACAGCTGGGATATAACACAGATAACTAAAACAACAGTTAAATATATTGATTATTTTCTTACTGGGAGTTGAACCATAGCACTCTCATATGTTCGATGGAAATGAAAAGGGAGCCGGCAGCTAGTTAGTTTAGCATATAAACTGTAAAAAGGTGTGAAACGGCTCACTCTGTTCAAAGGGAACAAAATCCACCGACCAGGACTTCTTACAAGCTCACTAATTAAAACACGGTCTCTCGTTCCTCGAGTCATGATGCCACAGTGAGCTCGCCAGCAACCGGCTCAGACTCAAGCTGGCCAAGAAAAACTCCTGCACATAATCCTCCACAACTTGTTAAAAAAAATATAATAATAAAAGAAAGAAACCCCCCCATATTTTTCTTTTAAAGCATACAAAAAAGTTGATTTTGTACATTGAACAAAAAGAGCTAGAACACGTTTGTAATGTGTGATTTTGTTGTGTTTGCTAACAAAAGCTAACCGGCGGCAGCTTCGTATTTACAGACTTAAGATCGGTATCAATCTTTCTCTCCCAGCAAGAAGACAAATAAAGACACTTTTTAAAATGTTGAAGTTTTCCTTTTCCTCACATCGGTCCCCTTTACTGGCAGACTAAAGTTTGGGACCACTGAATTACGAGGGCTTCAGCTCAGTCAGAACTTCAGCAGCGTTTTAACACTACGAACCACTTAATGTTCAGTTGTGCCATCAGTGACTAAAGTGCAGGGATTGATCTGAACAACCCTTTCTCTAAAATGCTTATAATAAGGTTTGTACTGTGGTTCAAGGCCCGGCTCCTGTAGCCCATGTCGATGTGTCCTTGAGCAAGACACTTAACCCCAAATTGCTCCCCGTTGCTGTGTCTACGGTCTATCGAACAAAAGTAAGTCGCTTTGGATAAAAGCGTCAGCTAAATGGAATGTAATGTAAAGTGCATGGATTTATCTGAACAACTCTCCCTATAAAATGTTTATAATATTGCTTTATTTTACAGATGTACTTTCTGGGCACCAGCTATTTTAAATCAGATCTTTTACAAGGCATTACCTCTTGCCACTCCAGGACACCGGTCCATGCTACAATCTTATTCGCCACACCTGGCTGCTGTCCAATTGAATTTGCATTCCCCGGAGCTCCAGACACACCAGGCTGTCAAGAAAATAGAAGAGGGGAGGGCGTCACATATAGTAGACGTACAGTTTGATCCCTTTACCAGTCACAAATACAGCTGTATTCGTCAAGTCAAAGGAAATAAAGACACTGACTAAGTAGATGATTTCAATGAAGTGATTAATAGAAAGTATGTCATTCTGTACAGCTGATGAATCATTAAATATTAGATTTGGCCCATTTTAGACTGTTTAGAGAGATTCACAAGTATACTGTAGTAGTAAGACGAATTAATGAATGAATTGTAAAACAGTGGAGAAACAATACTGGATGTAGTCACAATGATTTTTTCGGGGAAAAGGGAACATCTTCTGGGTTTGATCCCATAGTAGTACAAACATTTAAAATTCATTTTGATATTTAGACATCAGACAGAGTGTTAGTCTGCAAACTCAGCTCTAGGCGGCTGGCAGCACAGCATCAGACTTAAGTCTCGGGTCTCTGATATCTAACACGAGCAGGGCCACTTACATTTCAAAATATTAATACGATTTAAACATTGATAGTGTTTACGAGGGGTTGGGAATACCGAATCAAGTCTTCAGCTGAGTGCTTTGAGTTATTTAAACAGAATGTTGCCTATGATTCACTTGCGTCAAACCTTATGAAATACAATTCAATACAACGCTCACAGCAAACATCTCACATGTACGGCTCCCGTCACCAACCAGAGGCTCGCAGAGCTGAATAGTTTGAAGGAACGCTGACATATAAATCTATATCAACATTTGAATGCTGCGCTGCTTTTTTTTCTTCGCATTTCTATTCATTCTGTTAAAAGCTGGTCTTTCTGCACAGTTGCAGATAAAGATTAGGAGAAACTAATATTGTTGGCGTTACAGCATTTGGAGAATTATAATCTAGTTGTGGCTGCTATTTTGAAATTTCAACATGGTGTCATGTGATGGAGCTTGAGTAAAATATTTAGAGCAAGACAAGATGAATATGTGCATGATATAATTTGAATTTACAAAGTGAAGAAGAGATACAACAATACCTTGGCTGGGATTTTAAACCTATATCAAACCCTAAAGACCATTAGTATTATTCCTAAAACGTCAGAATGCAGTAGATAAAAAAGGTGCCAAAGTCCCCCGATAGCTCTTTCCCACTACAGGAGCTTATTGGCCCGTGATCTGGGGCTTCGCCTGACCTGAATCCATTGTGTGTGTTTTTTAGTGTGTTTACAAACAGAACGTGTTGGACAAACATCAATGAAAAGGTGCGTCTTGAATTTACATAATAAGGCTGCAAGGCATGCATTCTTCAGAACATGTCCTGCATTATTACAGTTGGACTAGTGTTAAATGAGAAGATTAATACCACTTCTTTACGTTTCAAATTAAAATGAAGCTACAGCCAGCAGCCAGTTAGCTTAGCACAACGACTGCAGGCCGGGTGAAACAGCTGGCCGTCGGCACCTCTAAAGCTCGCTGATTAAATCTCAAGTACACAATGGTTATGTGTTTTTTAAGACCCTGTAGTGGAAAACACCCATAAAAACAACAATAAAACTGGTGGTATGGGTATTATATAACTTACCATGTTAGGCTGTACTGAAGGCACCGTGGGCTGATTCACAGTGGTCGGTTGCTGAGGTGGCATCTGCGGCTGCTGATTTGGATTTGGTACTGGCTGTACTGGGGGTGGGACTGGCTGATTGGGAGGAACTGGTAGCGGCATTATGGGCGACGTAGTGACGGTTGCAATGTTGGGCTGATTCATCTTCACTCCAGCAACTGATGGGAGCGTTGACTGACTGCTAAATGGAGGACCCTGATTGACCATTCCCGGGACTGGAGGAGGCAGCGGGAACACAACATGTTTAAAGAAAACAGAGAGAAAAAGACAGTCACACGTACAGCATGCAGACAGAAACAACTAAAAGCGTGGGTAAAAAGTGTTCCCAAAAAGGCCCACAGAGCCCACTGGTAACTCACAGCGACTCTTCTGGTTGTTGGCTGCCTCCACAGCCATCTGCGCCGCCACCTGAGCAGCAGTCATCTGGGCTGTATTCTGTCAGCAAGCAGATTAAAGGAAGACAATGCTAGGTAGTAGTTTGACGGAAGGAACATAAACACCACTGTCTGAAACTGAGCCAAAAAGCAGACGGCAGGAATTAGCCTTACGCTGTGTGGCCGTGTGCCCATTACCTGATAAGGGTGGGCTGTGTTCATGGGTGGAGGGGGTTGTGAAGCTCCACCAAGAGGCTGATTGACAGGCAGTGGCTGAAGAGGCAGGACAGGCTTGAGCGGCCCAGGACCCGAGGAAACTGGAGACAGACCGTGGGATGAGCTTAAGAGTTTTTACACAGTTCTGAGATGTGAACTTAAGAATGCTCCCAATGTTGGAGTAAAATGGTGCTTTGCTGAAAGTGACAGAGACAAAGACACATTTAGCAAGGAACTCCTGCCTACTCACAGACAGTTGTAGGAGTAACCCTTTGGAATAGCTTGAGCCAACTAAAGAATGACTTCACGTGAAGCATGACATCACCTTTTGCTGCAGTTAACACACGTGAAATTAGCTACTACTGTATTACGACCATATTAGTCAGGATGATATTACAGGAAAAAAAATCTTTAAACCGCACTGGAGGCTGGAGGAAAGTCTGCTACTGGTAGAGAAGTACCTCAGAGAAAATGCATAATAAAAAAAAACTCGAATTAAACCACAAAGGAAAGCACAGACAAAAAAGGTGCACAGACGGAGATAACAAACAAGCTATTTTAATCAGGGACATTTTGTAGGGATTAATAAAGATGGCCCCATCGCAACGAACGTGTGTTAAATGTGGTTTCTCACCAGGAAGCGAGATGCCTCTGACGAGGACCATGTGGAAGGGGTCCTGACTGTAGTCTGGATGGGGTTCAACGGCGCCGCTTACTGGAGACGCCCGCTCAAACAAAGACCGCAGAGCAGGCAGTTTCCGAGGAGCCACCACAGAGAAGTGAATTCCTCTCTGAGAGATATGAAAATGAAACGTATTACATTTTTACCTCACCCTATGAAGTTACTCAAATACAAACATCACTGATTCATGACGAAAATATTGAGGCACATTAAGTTTGTCAGACACAACAAGTACCTAATGGAGACAGTATAAGTGGACTCACGTCTCTGATGATTTTGACTAAGTTGTCTGCTGTGCAGCCGGTGTAGCTGACACTCTCCACGGCAGGAAGCAGGTACGGGGGTGAGTTACACAGAAGCACACACACCTTGTGGGTTTGACCTCTGGTAAATGTAGAAAAAGAGAAAAAACATTGTTTAGATTTTTTTTAAACACCTGAATTCAATGTAAGGACTAGGAGGTCATTTCCCTGGCCTTTAAACAAGCCGACGTCATCAGTGAAACACTCGGTTGTGGCGATTGCTCAATATCTGCTTGTATTTGTTCATGGTTTTCTTGCCCTTAGGTCAACATCAAACAAGAAGACAAAATAAATTATGACAATACTTTTTCATAAACAAGGTTCTGTTACCTTAATCGCATACACAGATTTCAAAACTTTGATATGATTTAGACCCAATTCAAACGCAGAAATCATTTCAGTAATAGAAAAACGGGTTGTCGGGGTGTTCCACAATAAGATCAAACAACTTATCCAGTTCACTATTAAATATGGCACAGCTTATTATGTTTATTCTGCATGGAATCAATGTAATTTAGGAAAGGTCATAAACTCTGACTAAGGGATATCTGTGAAGGCTCCCCATTAGACAGTGGTACTGGATTAAGAAATGGTATCAGGACAATGTCTGTGTTATAATATGTCATTTACATTTCATGTAATCCTGTTCATATTATCCTTGAGACTTGAGAAGTCTTAACGGAGGAGGGGGGATTATGTTACGCTTTATATGCAACAAGCATGACGGGGGGATCCATGAATTTTGGATTACACTATTCATTCATTGAAAACATATATCAAAGTTCACTAATCATAAACCAAGGAAGAGAACATATTTATAGATCATATTGACAAAGAGTGTAGCGACCTCCAAAGAGTGTGCAGCCCGTGTGTGTGTGTGTGTGGGTGTGTGTCAAACTCAGTTCTGTACTCTGCAGACGAGGGGCTCATTTATTTGTCATAAAGAAACTCATGCAGAGAAAGACCGACTCTGAAAGCTTATTCCACTCCATGACCAAACAGGATACGCATCCAAGCTGGAATATATTAAGCGTGAAACACTTATTAAGGGAGCAATGCTTGCTAATGATCCTTCCATTGGTGGGCAGAGATTGTACTTTGAAAATGTGTGGACAGTTCCATACTTACATTTGCTCCCTCATCTTCTTGAAGTCATCAAAGAGCTGCAAGGCCACCGAGAGTCCCTCAGCAATTAGACTACAGCTTTCTGCTCCACCTCCCATGAACCTGCGTGGAACAAAAATAGGGTCATATAGAAGATTTGCAAAATAATGTATGACGAAATAAAGCAATGAGAAACCGACTAACATTGTCAACTTTGTAATAGTCAAGAAAATAATTTAAATTAGTTACTGGATGCTGTCGATCCACGACACAAACTCAAAGGCAGAGCTAGTCGGTGCGTGACACTGGACATATGACTCCGGCGCACAGTCTACTGTGTTGAACACCACGAGGCCGTACTGTGTCCCTCCATACTAGAAGGACAAAGGAAACACAGGAATATGTACATCAGAAATATTAGCAGACGCTTTGCTAAGATTCATCTTCTGAAACCATTGACAAAGAATATGCATTAAAATATTTAAAAACACTCACATCTCCACCAAAATCTGTTTCTGCTGGGGGACCTCCATTAAAATATCTAGGGTAAATAAAATAAAAAGTAAGACTGATGCATTTATAACAACATTAGCAATGAAGGATTAACTTCGCAAAGGAGGGGTGCCTCAATGTACTTACTCAATGGCTGGCAGTATATAATTTTTCCTTAGAGATTCAAAGTAGGGTCCAAGGTTTGCCGTCCCTTCAATGACAAAAACCACATCGGACACTTTGGTCGGAGGCTTCGTGGACGGCTCCATGAACCTGTCACCATGAAGAGAGGACAGAATGAACATGTTTGTGCACGTCTAAATGAGAGACTCCGTGGTAGAGCAGAAAATATATTATTAGGGCGTTTCCACTGTAAGAAATGTATCTGCGTTTCAACTGTAAGCACTAGGGACTGTATGTATGTTCTGGATTTAAACTCCAACGCAAAGTAATACAATTACAAGGAGAGATGAACTAGTTTACAAGCATCCATACTAGCACAATGAATAAATGTATTCTAGCACAATGTATACATTTATTCTAGTGAAATCCTTAAATTCATACTTTTCATGCAATAATTACATTCATACAAGTGAAATGATTAAATTCATACTAGTACAATTAACACATGTATTATAGCTCACTAATTGCATGCATACCAATGAAATAATCACATTTATTCTCGTGCAATAATTGCATTTATACAAGTGAAATGATTACATTCATCCTAGTGCAATAATTGCATGTATTATTGTGAGATAATTACATTCATACTAGTGAGTGCCTAATGTAAAATTGTGTTGCGTTATATATTTTACTTGTCATTTGTTGTTGGTTTTGTGTGTTGTTGTTTATCTTGTGTCATTTACTGGCACTGATCAGGAGTATCGCTCATTGTATTGTATTCTGCCATAACAATAAAAGTCTACCCAATCCATCCAAATCTATCGTTTACGAGTTCATCCCAGAAGGATTTAGCGTCTTTTTGTTAGTTACTTTTCAGAACTTTTAAAGCAAAGCTCGTGTGGACCTCACTGGAGTAAACGGAGGAGAAGCTTGTGTTGAGCCTCTCTCCTCTCTAACTGTAATAAACTGCCTGCCTCTGACAGACACACAAAGTAGTGGGGTCACTGCGCCTCCATCACTGTGACGTCGCGGCTGTCAGACTGAGCGGAGACACGCTCGTAGCACAAAGTGTGAAGCGAGTCTCCTCCCGGCCGCCGCTGTCTGTGAAACGACGTGAAACAACCGGACGGAAGCGGCTCCGGAGAGCCGAAGAGGCGACGCTCAACGGCCGCGCAACGGGTCGCGAGAGGGGCGATAATAGAGATTTTGTTGCCATAGAAACATTAAAAGCCAGAAAACGGACGCGTTGTGCACGCGCGGGCCCTTGGACGTTGGAGCTTATTGTCAGTGAGCGACGGGAGCTACGGTGCTCTCCAGGCGGCCTGAAGTCGCCCAACCTCCGGCTAGAAAGTGACGCGCACTGACCTGGTGGTTCGCGGCTGCCAGTCGACTCGTGGTACCACTCAGCCCCGCACCAGTATAACGGGAAACAAGTTTAAAACTAGCTCCCACTACACAGTATGCTAACGTGAGCCATTTGTTGTATTTTTCACGGAAGTGACAACAAAAACGACCCGCCCACAAAATGTGACGTAGGGATTAGCTTCTTCTTCTGCTATTTTTTTGTGTGTGCATACAACACGTCCTGCGGCGGCGCGCTGCCTCCCACAGTTAACACCCCTAAACCAATATAGATGTATTTTATAAATGCTTTTTATTGTTGTTGGATTGAAAACAATCTTCTTCACCAGCTCTTGTTGTCATGTCACCAATTTCCTACAATGTCGCTAGTAGGGTTCGTTCATCCACATGTCAATATACAGTTTAAAAACATCACATATACACAAGTAATACAGGACACACAAAACAATAAAACATGCCTCAATACGGTTGTCTGATGATTTAATTTTTAGAGGAACCTAAAGACAATGAACAGTGGAGTCTACTATGGATAAAATCTTGTCCAGCTTTTTTTGTTTTACAACATATATATACTTGTTAAAAAAGTATTATATACAAGTGTGTGAGAAAACTAATTTAATTTAAATACAAATAAATGTACAGCCCTACTGAATGTACAGCCCAATAAATTAAGGCGATGGCATGGCCTGATTATGAGACAATGGGCCTGGACAGGCACAAAGTAATTGTATTCATGTATTTATTTATTTGTGATTATGTGGAGTATTTTTTTGTACCTGTTTCTTTGAGTTGCATTTTGTAGTTGAATTCAACAAATGCCTCATATTCTATAGTGAAATGGGTATAGCTCTCTATCTTGAGCATCCATTGAATTTCAATTCATTCTATTTCTTTGGCTGCACATATCAGGCGACCTGCTAGTGCGTGAAACGAAGGAACCTAATAGATGCTCACATTTGCAGTAAATGAAGCTTGGAGGCAGGAGGTCATCTTTGAATGTTATCTTGGCTCCTCACTCTTTTAAAGTGCTCTGCCGGTGGCAGAAAGGTCAGCTGTGATCGCATCTGCGTTGTCACCATCTAATGGCCTTCCTGAGATAGACAGAGCCGGGGACCTTTTTTAAGATTAAAACTGAGAATCTATCCGAGAATTTTATTATCCTGACAGGCAAAGAACTATCACTACACATTAGCCACCGACTTAAACAGAGTGCAATGACAGAGACGTGATGGTCAGCTTTCTTTTATTAACAAGCTCATGTTCAGATTTGTCTTATAAAATAAACACGTTTGACTTAACGTGCAGCCCATCCTGATCTGATACGCAGTCTGAAGGGGACAGATTTAATCATAAACACGGAGCACGTTCCTGACATCTGGACAGCAGCAGAATTCATGCTGCTGAAAGACCTGCTGAACCACAGAATAGTGACCTTCAGCATGCTTCTTGCAGTGAGGTGACATTTCAAACACGCACCATTAAAGGATCAGGATCCCCGGGATGCTGTTGAACTAGATCTCCAGAAGATGTCAGCAAATATCTACAGTTAGTAGACTGGTCTTCTCAGCCAGGCAAAGTTACAGATATAGTAACTTAAAGGGCCTTGGTATCTGAATGTATATATTTAGATTGAGTGAAGTTACATAAAAGCCCTCGGGACAAAAGCCATTGTTTTGGGCTCCGGGGAATTAAAAGCTGTGTTTTTCTTCTGAGAAAACGTATAACCATTATCTTGATGATATCTAAATGGACATAAAATGTTGATGATATGCTACCTGAAACACTGAACATGGTTGTCAGGTTTAGATGGGGTGCGTGTCTTCACTATTACAGCTTTTCCATTTCAGCTCGTCTCCTCATGCACTTGCCCATCCCCTCCAAAACCTCAGTGCTGAAAATAGAAACAGCGTAATGACTAGAGCAGCAATCAGCATGCTAACCTGCTGTCAGAGCAGCACAACGCACCAGCTAACCTGTAGTTGTAACACTCCGCCACGGTTTCTGTGGGTCCAACAATAGCCTCTCGTCCCCTGTGGCACAGCCAGCTCGTCAGCTCAGCCCAGTGTTGAGCAAGGGGCTTCAGAGCTCATCAAACTCAAAACCTCCCACAGAAACAACGCTCCTTATCACTTTAACCCAAATTCGAGGGAGGGCGAGAAGCTGTGGGCTCAAGCGGCTTTTTCATCCAGCCGTGGGTAAGCAGGGCCTAAGAAAACATTCTCTGAGGGAAGGTTTCTGCCCTCCTGGATGCAAAAAAAAAAAAATGAAACCCCACACACGCAGAGCTTTTTTTATTCTGACTGAGCTACGTGGCCAAATTAAACTGACAGAACGGTTCGTGAATATTTGTATGTGTCTGTGCGAGAATGTGTATGCGTAGGCACCCTTGATGCTTTGTGCCGCTCTGAGGAATATACAGTGTGTCTCGCTGCATGCTTTGAACTTCCACACACACACAGTGTCAGCAGTTGCCAAGCAATTACAGAAAGCTCGCTCTCTTGAAGTGCCTTTTGGAAAACCCGACCATGTTGTATTTTTGTTACATTCTGTTTGTTTTTGTTTTTTTCCGTTGGTCAGAGAATTTCATCATAAAATATGAATGAGAAGTATACGGCCGAAGCCTTGGCTGCTCCGTGTCTGCGAGGCCCAGGTGGTGTGGTGAAGACAATCCGTCTCCTGACCGTGGTACCCAGCTGGGACGCTGAGGGCCAGATGGTCGGCCCACAACAGGTAATCACAGCCAGCATGCTGATACACTGACATCCGCACAAATGGGTTACCAGAGGAACCCAGAGTATTTGGGATGCTGTGCTACCCTCCCTCTGCCAGTCTCTGGGGCTCTTCTCCAGCATGGCACGATATGTAGCAGGAGGCTTGAGTTATGGAAAGGCGCTCAAATACGGTTTTCAACTCCTATTCCGAATTTGAGTTCACGATAACACAGGTTAAATGTCAAAAGATGTTTCATAGAAGTTTCTGTTTGTTAGGTGAATCTCATTAAGTTCATCCATGAAAGCAATCTCTAGAGAAGGTCAGCTCCTGTATTAAAACACTGCTCCCCTGCCGAGGCGAGCTACTTTAATACTCCTGCTGTTTGAGCTTTCCACTTGCATGCGCTCATTGAATTTATTATTTTGAAAGGTTTGGAGTATTATTTATAGTGTTTGGGGAAAAAAATGTTAAAAACTGTATACGTGGCATAATAAGTACTCGCCTAAAAAGGTCGGAGTCCCTTTGCGCAGCGCTTTTTAAGACGGGGGAACAAAAGTTTGGAGTTTCAGTCACGAAAGGTTTTCACATTGTGTAGGCGGTGCATGTGTCATAGTATATAAGTGCATTTTAAACATGTTACATAAAGATGTACATTATGGCAGACGTCAAGACGTTAAGACGTCATCGGTATCACCGAAAGCTAAATTGCATTTCTGATGCAAGGGAAATCCTAATGACTTAGGATAATAATCATATATATATATATATATATATATATATATATATATATATATATATATATATATATATATATATATATATATATATATATATTAGCAATAAGAGCTAATGCCCTGCTGTCAGCTTACTTTAGATAAATCCCTCCAGTGTGATACAAACAGCTCTAGTGCACACACACCTCCCCCAGCCTCTAACTGGCTCCCCCTCCCTCTCTGCCTCTTTCAGCTCACTGAACTGAGTGAAATGTCTTTCCGACTAAATGATTTTTTTTTTCTGCACGGTGGGAACGTTGCCATGGAGACAGCAGGGCCCCCCCCCCCCCAGCCCCTCCCTCCACTTTTTCTCTCAAAAGTCTACAGCGTCTATAGCTGGTGCCTTGTCACATGTGTACGTGCATATGTGTGTGTGTGTGTGTGTGAGTGTGTTTCGCTCTTCTTGAACTGTTACCACTGTCAGTATGCTGCCGGTGCCCCGTGATGAGTGTGTCTATATACGGAGCTATCCTCCTCCAGCTCCTGTCTCCATCCACACACATCCTGCATGTAGCAATCCCCCCTCTCTTCTCCAGGTTTTCCCACATGTGTCCTCCTCCTCTTCCTCCTCCTCCACTCTAGCGTTCTCCCGCTCTTCATCCTCCTTCATTTGTTTAATCCTCTCTTACTCCTCCTTCTCTGTCATTCCCTTGCACATCTGATCTCGGTCTTCCTCCTCCTCCTCCTCCTCCTCTTCCTTCTGCTGAAGTGCCGGAGCTGCGGGTCACTACATGGTTGGAATCTTTGCTTTAGCGAGAGATAATAGGCACATGATAAATATGAGTGTTTTAAAAATAAAAGGAGACAGTGTGTGAATAGGTAGGCCAGATTGAGCAAAGCACACAGGGCAGGCAGCGGTGCTCCATTTTGCATTTAGGCAAAATGCGGCCACAATAAAGAATTCATGACAAAGTGGCTGAATAATTACACACGACTTAATGCACAGCAGAAAGTCAGAGAGCTTAGTGCAAAAAAAAAAAAAAAAGTTGGGTTCAGACTTCTGTCCAGGTAGAGTGTCTTACCTCCCATGCCTGAGTCAAATATAGACTGTGTACATCGGAAATGCCCAGGGCCTTGCATAATATAAATATAGCACACTGCCTGGGATGTGTGACAGCAGCTCCACCGCCTCTCCTGCACATACCCAGCGGATGGAAAGAAGTCAGAAACACGACGCTGGATGATACATATCATTTATTTCCATGATCATTGCTTCAGCCACACTGTTACTTACACATTCACCAATATCCTGCGACCTGGCACAGCTGTCCCGACTGAAACAATCGCCCTGACTGAACCCCTCACTCAAATTCTCAGCCTTAACCAATAAAAAAGTAAACCTCTTGAATAAATTATATATAAAAAGAAAACAACAATTGAAAATCAAATTGAATACCAATTCAAGAAAGATAAATACAGCATAAACAATGTTTTTCATCATCGTTGTTTTTGACCACAGAGATAAACAATTGCTGGGTCTCCGTTTAGTCGTCATTAGTAGTATTAGTATCAAGTTCATTGTCAGATTTTGCTTAAAGCATCCCTTATATAATTTTTCATTGCATCAAGTTGACATCATTCATGTTAATATAAGCATGCAAACATGTTTCCCCATGACCATTCAGAACTGCACTAACACGACAAGACAGCGAGAGAGAATAGAGAGGACGGAAGGGGGGGGGGTGTCATACACAGAAAGAAAGAGGGCAAGATGGAGGGATGTGGGAAAGCAGAGGGAGCAATATAAAAAAGCAGAGAGGGAAATGGATAGGTGAGGGGGGGAAGGTAGAGTGTGTTAGTGTGTGTGTGTCTGTGTGTGTGAGGGGTGGGAGGTGGGAGGGGGGATTGCTGTAGGACAAAATGAGAGAATGAGTAATCAGACAGTAATTAGACAGAAAGAGAAGGAAGGAGGAGAGAGAGAATAAGGGAATGTGCTGGTTTCACTATGAGCTTTGTAATCTATCACCAGGCAGTAACACAAGGACTAAATAGGGTAGACACCAGCAGAGAGAGAGAGAGAGAGAGCGAGAGAGAGAGAGAGAGAGAGAGAGAGAGAGAGAGAGAGAGAGAGAGAGAGAGAGAGAGGCTGGGAAAGAGAGAATTATGGACCAATGGATCAATATCATATCTACTTATACAAGCTGGTCGATAATCCCCCAGCTGGCAAAACCACACAGACTACTTGCAGGTATGAGGCGGGATGTGTCACCTCCCGTATACCTGATCAAGCACGGCGGTGAGTAAGAGGACGAAACTAGATCCCCGCCCCGAAACACACACTCGCTCCCGCACAGACGGCGTGTGTGAGAGGATGAGAGAGAGAGAGAGAGAGAGAAATGGCAACGATAGCGATACAAGAAGCTGTAGTGAGGTGTTGTACTGTTGTTTTGCTGAGGTTACAGTAGTAGTCGTAGTAGCGGTGACAGACGTGGCTTTATAAGTCTGTGTCGCTTTTCGCGGGAAGTGCAGAAATTCCAGGCGCTCGCTTTCTCGCAACACCTCCTCCTTGTCGTCTTGCTTTTAAGAGGGATCTAAATTTGTCATCATCTGGAGGCCGCAATAAATTATTCCTTCTCGTAAACACACCCCAACAATTACATTTCCGATCACTGTGCCATCTGTTTTTTTCCTTCGGACATACAGTACACAAATTACTGAAAGAAGTACACAATCAACACAGTTACTTACATCAGGCAAAGGGTTAGAGAGGAGAGGAGGGTTGAATGATTGGCAGCTGATTTCTGATTACGACATACACAATACCAACTAATGTCTATGAAAGACAGTGTTTCCCAACCTAGTGCAATGAGGCACGTATAGTACACACACACACACACACACGCACATTCACACACACACACACACGTACATACGCGCACAGAAGATGGCTTCTTGTAAAGACACGGGACAATCGACACATTTGGCTCCGAGACCAGCGATTCTGTGTCCGCGGATGCCGGGATTTGGGGAGTGAGGGAGGCAAAGACAGAAAAAGGACGAGGGAGGGAGTGAGCACGGAAACGTGTCACACACAAGGTCACAGTGACACACAGGCATACACGCACACACAGACGCGCACAAATACAAAACAAACACGCCCACAAACACGGAAACACACTAATAAAAGCAATACGGACATGTGTGTGTCCTTCTAACGTTTTGTCAGGGACATGATGTGGACTTGAAGGTAAATCTTTTTTTTTTTTTTTATTTGTTCGTTGAAGCTCGGACGATGAATTCTTGAGAAAAAGAAAAGAAAAACAGTCCTGGAATGCTATAAAAATAAAACAGAGTGGTGACATCTTTCCCTGTAGGATCCATCCTCTGGCGAGTGCACTCCGAACAGATGCCGGTCCGATCCTAAAGGCAGGATGCGTTCAACCCGTGTAGTCCTGCGTTAAGGAAAAGTCTGCCAGTTTGGCCAGAGAGCAGAGGACGATCAACTAGTCACACCATCGCATCCTCAGTGGGCCGTACTGATGAATGAACTCCTTTGCTGATGGATATACGTGTATTGTATCACACAAACAACAGAGCGAAATTATATTTTTTTAAAAATTGATGTGATGAGCACCATGAGGGTGGCGACAAAAAGCATGAGGAAGAGGAACACATTTCAAGGTTGCGTAACATGCTTAAACCGATGAGTCTGTCCTCATTTTTCACTCCTCTGACATCAATAAAGACCACTGGACGCTTTGTCGTCTGTCCTCTGTGGAAAATAAGCGAGTTAAGTCTGGAACAAGAGGAACGTGGAGCCTGGAGAAGGCGTCCAAAATGGCCGGGAGAATCCACCTCGAATTTTTTTGTTGTTGTCCTGCTAAGTGCCGTGTGAGATGTTTTCCCAGACGGTACGGCAGACGCTGTACACCAATATTGCAAAGAAAAATATCGACATAGTGATTTTCTTCTTTTAAAGTCTGTAAAAGGGCATGAACCTTTGGTCCTGGTTGAAAAGGCCATTCGAGGATGGCTTCCTTTTTTTTTCTTTTGTTTTCAAGAGAGAAATGTTTGTTACGTCGCGCTCCTCCGAGATGAAATACTACACTAATCGGAAGCACACATGAACAATGCACATACTGCAAACTCTCTGTCTGTGTGCGTGTGTGTGTGTGTGTGTGTGTGTGTGTGTGTGTGTGTGTGTGTGTCCATTCCCTTCCTAGAGCCCCAATTTACAGTTATGAAATCAGTCCTACTGTACCATGTATTATCTGCATGTGTTTGTCAATGTGGTGTCTGATGCTCAGAGTGTAGCTTGTGATGGATATTGTCTGTTCTGCACAGGACTTGAAGGATTCATTAGCAGGAGCAAAACAGCACTAGCAGATGGACACGAGCAGTGTCTCCGCGTCTCTTTCTTTCTTTGATGGAGAGAATTATTCACAGATGAGAGGAAAGAAAAGGAAAGTCTGGAGCTGGAGAGATGATAAGGACCTGAGGAAAGAGGATAAGGGAGAAGAGGCAGATTAAGCAAGAGAGACAGCAGGGGGCGAGAGAATATATAAACACTATGCAGTAATGTAAGTGTGGAGGGAGGGGGGAGATGCATTACATAACCCATAACATCAAGATTATACAAATGCTTCTGCTTCTGAGCTCCAGCCGATGGAAGCGCAGCCTCGACTTTATCACAGGTCATGCCTTCAAAGGCTTCCTGTGTAAATCGGACCGGGGAGCATCTGCTGCACACTATGTAAATGCTCTTTCAGATTCCAATACAGTCAGGACTGCTTGCGAGCAGAAATCATAGAGGAATTGGATTTTATGTGGAATAGACGTATCAATTCCAATGCAGCGTTGACAAGGAAGTACTCACACCGTACATGTGAAAGCACACAGATAAGAGAGGAAACAATATGTCAAAGCGAGGAGAAGCTCACAGTTTTAGTCGGAGTGAGGACTGTCCACCACGATGTTCGGCTTCGGGGAGGACGCTGTGGCGGTCTTTGACACGAACGTACCAATTGCCTTTTCCTGCGGGGAAATACAGAAATACAGATGCAAATTCCGCCGGGAAATATTCATGAAAAGAAGCACTTTGAGATAAATGAAACGTTGATGAAATGCTATTATGTTTACACTGGTTTTTATCTCACTATTAATGCGAATTTGTTTCCTAATAAGCATGTAATACTTCAAAAAAGTATTGGTTTGCTTCACAAGATAATCAAGATGCATCGTCTAAAGCAAGTCCCCATATCTCAATGAAATGTTATTTGTTAATTGGTTGTATCTTATTAAGTGTTATGAGATAGTTTGACTTGTAAGTAGACATATTTTTGAAATATTTTGTAGTGTACCGCCACGACACGTCCTACTACTATAATTAATACTGCATTTAGCAGTGGGAGCCAGTATTATATCTCATTTGTTTAATCCTCACATAATCTGTTTCATAAAGAAATGTTACGGTTTAACGATGGGTAGATAAGCTTAATGTCTACAATATCAGATATGAGACGCTATGCTACAAGATTTCAACAAAACATTTTTATTCATTCATAACTCACCTACAGCGATATTTAGTAATTCTTTTTCTTTTCATTAAGGTTTGGCAAGCAGAATTACTTTTTGAAAAACGATTCATTGTTGCAGATTAATTACCCAAAAATATACAAAGTAATTCAAATGTGTTCTGGCCCGTTCAGTTAATGGAGCAACTTTTATTTCAACATTTAATCAATGCTTTTGCTCATACTTAAAAACGTACATGTGAATGTGAAAGTTTCTGTACCAGTACTTCTATATTATCACTACTACTACTTTTACTTCTATATTATCACTACTACTACTTTTACTTCTATATTATCACTACTACTACTTTTACTTCTATATTATCACTACTACTACTTTTACTTCTATATTATCACTACTACTACTACTACTACTACTTTTACTTCTATATCATCACTACTACGACTACTTTTACTTCTATATTATCACTACTACTACTTTTACTTCTATATCATCACTACTACTACTACTTTTACTTCTATATTATCACTACTACTACTACTTCTATATTATCACTACTACTACTACTTTTACTTCTATATTATCACTACTACTACTACTTTTACTTCTATATTATCACTACTACTACTACTTTTACTTCTATATTATCACTACTACTACTACTGTTCTTAAAACGTTACTGCTGCTGTTTTAACTCCTAATACAATAATCAAATGGCAATAATGTTGGTTATCAGGCCCAGAACGAAGAGAAGAACTGAACATTACAAATGTGGTAGGAGATGGCACATGAAAGCACACACTAACACACACACACACACACACACACACACACACACACAACCACACAATCCTACGCTCATTACCTCCACAAGCTGATGCCAGTGCTCTATTGGTTTGCGTGGATTGGCCAGCATGGCCGTCCAGTGCTCCCTCCCCGGACCGTCAGCTTCGCTGCCCACACGACACATCCCTATAACCTCGTTATGACCGATGCTGACATGGGGCAAGGGCGGGAAGCGAGGGCAGGAGAGAGGCAGAGGGCAGAGAGAAAGAACAAGGCAGAGAGGGAGAGGCGAATCGAATGGAGACAGGGAGAGAGCAAGGACATAATAAAGCAGGGAGAGAGAGAGAGAGAGAGAGAGAAAGAGAGAGACAAGGCTTGTAAGAAACAGGCAGACAGAGTCTCATTTATCAACCTTGAGTACGAGGAAAGGAGTACAGCTGCTGAGGAAGGATATTGAATAGCAGCTCACAAATACACACAACCCTTGATGTCAGCGGAGAAGAAGGCACGAGCGCAAACATACAAAGGCACGCACCTATGGAGATGCCAAATGGAGGGCAGACCACATAATAGGGAGGCGGCACATCTATACACAAACACATCAACCAGCCAAGTGTTGCTGCGAGCGTCAGACAGACAAACATTGGCAGGGTTACGCTTTCTCCCGTCACCATTAGCATAAATCATGCGTATTCATGAGGCGCTTGTCTATGTAAAACAGGGAGCGTCCACCAGGAGGCTGACTCATGAGGGGGCCCTCACCGTGTTCGACACGACGCCGCCAAAAAAGCGAGAGGACCCGAAAGCGACAGCGAAACATCGCACTGCCGCGCGCAGGCACACATTCAATCAGCGACGCACTTCACAGTAATGATCAGCTTCATCTTAAAGGCCCCGGAGCGTGCTACAATATAACAACACCTCGGCTTGCTCACCAGTCATAGTCCATCACGGCAATGATGATGGATACGCTTTCTATATTTTCATTGGGGATGTCGAACACCAGCGCCTCGTTGTACGTGGGGTTCAGCGTGTTCTTCTTAATGGAGGTCTTCCTCTTCTTTAGCCGACGGTCGTCGCAGATCAAGGAGGCCTTCACGTACGGGTCTGGAGGAGAGGCGGGAGAGGACGAGGGTCGGAGAAGAGAGAGCGAGAGGTGTAGGAAAAAGGGAGAAGTGGGGGAGGAAGACGGAAGGACGAGAAGGACGAGAGGCAGTGAAGAACAAACGGAGAGGGAGCCGGGGAAAGATGGGGAGGAAGCAGAGAGGCAAAAAAAAAGATAAGCGGAGACTCCCGCAAACGCTGTTAGGTATTGTGCTCACAGGTATCCGCGTCTGTAACACATAAAAGGCATGAAAATCAAGTCACCTTGGCAAAGCTGGATTAAGAACACAAAGGGAGAAAAGCAGCACAGGTTGAATCACTTCGGTGATCCATTCAACATGCGCAGCTCGGTGACAGCAGCCAAGGAAAACACACACACACACACACACCCACGACTCCATTTGAAGCTGCATTTTAAAGCATCTTTAAGGCGCCGCAATTATCTGGGGATCACCGGGGCAATAATTACACCGTGTGGTCATTATCATTGGAGATCTTAATGCTGTTGCAATCAAGTCTGTAAGTGAAGGATAACAAAAGAATACAACCTTTTAGAATACCTTCGTTAATTCCATATTAGCATTGGCGATCACATTTGTTAACATCGGTGTTCCCTGCAGACACACTTGATGCTACACCTGCAGCTGATTTGGATCTCAGCAGCACACATTGTAACTCATTTTTACAGGTTTTGCTGTTTGTAAGTAATGTCCTTTATAACTTTGGGTGGTCTATTTATTATGCATAACTCCACTTCTTTGTCTGGAAGTATAAATCTAACGTTTGGGATTTTCTGAATGCAAAATTAGAAACTGTCGATGCTCCGTGCACTTCAGGAAATCATTCAACGAAGATGTCTGGTTATCTACTTCTTTTGCCTGAACATATTTCCTCCTTCTTATACCTCAGTTGGTGTTTTATTCTATTTGGGAAAATGTATTTCGGCCAAACCTTTTTCTTTTTTCCACAAACTTGTTTGTCTTACAGCAAAAGATGGCCGTGCTCTCCTCAGTCCACACGCAACTGTAACTTGCAGCTGCATTGCATTCTGGTTTGTTGAGGCCGTTAAAGGTGGAGAAAACTCTGCTTCTTCATTTGCTGCCAGGAAGCATTTCAATTCTTCTTCTATTCAAAGAAACTGACACCACGTGTGCTTGTTATGTTCACAACTCTAAAAATACATCTCCTGCATGTTGGCCCTGTCTGAACTAACAACAAACCTGAAATAACTCAAGAAATCTACATGCGTCACCAGTGGCTGCTTTTCAGACAGCTGTTCTCTGTCATTTCCTTTTAATATCTTCACAGCTTTTTCAGACTGCCCGGTGGATGTCTCGCGGCAGCATAGTGTGTGTGTGTGTGTGTGTGTGTGTGTACGTGTGTGTGTCTGCACATGTGTTAATCCTTTACCTGAGAAGCCAGTCAGGTCCATGGCTTTGAGGTTGGTGGCCTTGATGACTGTAGCAGTCAACCTGCCTGCAGTGGGCAGGTAACACAGCGAGAAATTAAGCTCCCCGAGATCAGCCTTCTCCTGTAGGTCACCAAGCACACACACACACACACACACACACCACACACACACACAGACAGACAGACCGACAGGGGCATCAGAAATCGAGCAAGGACGCTGTGATCACACACACACACACACATGGCATTAGAGTCAGACAGACAGACAGATATTCTTTGCTGTGTTTTGCGAAACGTCTGAGGCCAGAGACGAGCGACATGTGTGACGGGCGGCGGGTGACAGCAGGCATCCTAATGCGGACAGGCAGAGTGTTTAGGCAGAGGCGAAGTGCCGTCACTGTAAATGAATCGTATGCCAATCTGTCGATGTCCCCGAGTGGAGGAAAGTGTTAAGTAGAGGTGACGATTCTCCCTCCCCCCGCCCCCCTTCCTCCATTTACTGATCTTCTCGCTGCCTGTGGTGTCCGTGGCGCCGCAGTAATGCCGCTGGTGGGATTCAGGTCACTCTGTGGCGCGATGACTCCTTTAGTAGCTTTTAAACTTCACTAATCAATACTTCCCCGGGTGAAACACTGAAATACGCAAAGAGGCCGATGCTTTAAACTTATTAAATAAATGAAATATCCATGCCAAAACTATTTAAGACTTTGCTCTGTCTAATTTCCTAATAGCGCTGTATGAATATTTCATATAAATCTACTTGGGCACTGCGTGTTAAAAAGTTAAGATGTGGCCAGCCGGGCCTTTCCAGTAATCTCTCTGGACTCTCCTGAGCTGTGCTTTCACATTAGCAAACTCTGAATGCATCCACACTGCAGACCACTTTCAGTGGGGAGAATATCCCGAACGCTCTGTCCATCCAGTCTCTGCACACGACGTGATATTCAGACATCAGACAATCATGAGCACTCCTCCCCGACTGATGTGAAAGTAAAGACCATAATCATTTGAATCCTGAAGGAAACTGAAAACGTACCCACCACGAGATGTTTAATCTGGAAAATGTAATGACACATAAGCGCGGGGCATTGGAATATTTTATTTCATAAATCAGCGATCTGAATTCCTGTGGTTTGAATTCTTATTTCTACGGAGCCGAGCGGCCGCATAGAGAGATAAATACATATCGAGATCACGATGTACTTATTTGTGGGCGCGAGAAATAATTCACCATTTGGATTTTTTATTCATTCGTGGGCCTTAATTAAATAATGACATCATGTTGCACAAGGCCAAGTCATTCATTACCGCCGCCACTTTATGCTCTCTCTTCATACTCGCTTTGCAATTACAGAGGAGCTCGTTGATTATATCTTTGGAAACACGCTGACTTGGAGGATGCTGTTGACTTAATGGAAAACTTTGGGTTTTGGAAAATTGTAAAAACTTAAAATAAATCCCAAAGAGGGGGGATACAAGCCGCAGTAATTCAGATTCATGTTTTTCTAAATTGAATATGTCAGTGCTATAAATTGTGTTTTTTTATTTTTTATTTGAACATACAGGTTTAAGTGGTGATTAAATTAAAAAGTTACTTTAAAAGGCCTTTCTATGAACACACTGCATATTACATGCTGTATGTATCTGTGAATTGAATATTATTTATAGTATGAATCTGAGACGTGTATGCATGTACGTCCTCTGTCCAGCCATTACACCCAGCAGGGCCTTTTGCACATTTTATCAACAACATCATATCCATACATTTGCTTTATATTATATGAACCCACGTATACACAAATCTTATAGTGTTTATATTTACCATTTGGCTTTCTATTGCGTTTTTCATTTCTGTTTCTATTTCTTCCAAACTGTAATGCAGATTCATTTGCATACAATGAATGCATGCGCCTCCACTTGAAATCCAGAATTGAAAGTGTCACGTGTGTCATGTATGATCAACTCAATTACTGCTTCTATCTTATTTACCACTGCGCAAGCCCATAATTTAAATCTGCAACGGGGCGATCGCACACAAGGCTCATTCCAATTTCATCTAATCTGATCTTCAAAGGAATGTGATTCTTGTATTTCCCGCGGCAGAGCCGCGTTCTCACCGCGGTGCCCTCCACGATGTCCCTCCAGACGGGCTTGTCCCCGCTGCCCTCGCTGAAGTCCAGCAGGTTGTCCACCACCACCTGTCCGATCAGGTCGTGTCTGGAGAAGCGGTCGAAGTCGTACACGGAGAAATGCAGCTTCCTGGAATGTAGCTCGTTCAGCGGCACGCCGAACTGAAAGGTCTCGTTGAACACCGGGTTTAAGGTCTTTCTGTGGACCTGAGAGGGAGAGACAGGCGGAGCTGGAGTTTAGGAAGACTTTACGTTCGACAGCACACAGGACAGGGACTCTGCTCGCACGGGGCCACCGATCGCTACGAGGGAATGAGCACATGGACGGAGGGAGGACCAAAGAACAATATTCTACCCCGTTACAACCCGTCGCATCACAGGGGAACGGTTAACGACATGGGACTACTTCTTAAAGCCTTAAGAAGCCTGTTATGTTTCCATATTTTATTTTTTTACATTAAAAAAGGAGGGATATATATTTATATTTATATTATTTTTCTTCTTTTTTTTCACATATATATATGTATGCATAACTATTTCATGGTCATAGCTACACTAGTATTCCCCTCTTCTCAGGCTTAGCCTAATGTTTTGTTCCCCAGCAACAAAAAGATATAATAGTAATAAGGCAACCAAAATGATGAAAAATACATTCATGTATGTAAAACATGGCTTTCAATACAATTCCCTTCAGAGTGTTTTGTTAATATGTCATCATTCCTAATTAAATTAAACTATATCTAATGTATTGAAGCATCAACACTGTTTCCACATTCTTCCTGCCTTTAAAGCCCTTATTGCCACATCTGAATAATTACACAGTACTTTGTGTGCTGTAATGGAAAGCGTTATCACATTTCATTTCTGGCTTAGCCCCAGTTTGTGTCTTTCATGTCACCATCATTTTTACATTTTAGACATTTAATGATTGCAATCCAGTCGCAGACATGAGTCCATGCAACGTAATGATGTTTTGAAGATGCATCCACAATCAGCAAAGACTGTTTTTTTTTTTTGCTGGTATGAAAAATATTCCATCTGCAGCCCAGTAAAGTACATTTCACCAGTTTAACCACTATATTTTCCTAACAGCAGAAAAGGGGACTTCTGTTCTGGACATGTCTTTATAAAACACAGTAAAATGACCGGCGGGAGTTGGTCGTGCTGCTTTTCTTTTTACTGAAACTTAACCATTAATGCAAAAGTCTCACATTAAAAAACAATAGAACTCTTCTTATCAAAGTGGAACAGAAGCTGGAGCTATATTTGGTCCACACACTTTTTTTTCTCCCTAAAGCAGAAATCAAGATCCTCATTATCTTTTTCTTTTTTTAAGTAAGATGTTTGGCTCTGGTTGCTGTGGTCTTTCCTGGACTGAATCTTTTTAAGTTCTAAAGTAATGTTTGTTTTCCTTTTTTTGGCACATTTTCTGTTCCTGCAAACCTCCCTGTTCTTCTTCCAAAACAAATTAGAAACATAAAAGGCATCACTTCCTATGAACCAATGTTTTTCCCCCACAGAAGAGCTAACCAAGACTTGTTATGAATATAAACGCTTTGATTAACTGCCTGCAGCATGAATCACGTTGTGCTGAAAGTACCAAAGACAGACACGCAAATGTCATGAAATTGTATTTTAAATTGATCTACATTCCCAAAAAATAAGACACGCTATTCCAGGCGGCTTTGATTTGCCGTACGTGCCGTCGACCTTGAGCAACATAATTAACCTCTGCCACACCGTCTGACCTCAGCAAGAGGGAGGAAAGTGAATTTCTTCCTTTTCCTGAGGGATGAAGAATCACATCAAACCCGATAAAACGAAATGAAAGACATAAAACGTTTAGAAGCAATATGTTGTTTCCCAACACGCTCGCTTTCTTTTAAACCTTCACCACACATTTTCGGTGGCTGTATTTATTGTTTTCCTTCCTTTGCTTTCCGTCACCTTGATAACGAGTCAAATAAAATGGATCATTTGAAATCAGAAAACTCCATCTGACGATTCATTTCCTGCTCATCATGTTTTAACACATTGCAGACGACGTTTCAATTTCCATCTCCACGTTGTTTTTTCCCCACTATTTGTTGATTAACCGGCGGGATTTATTTGCTCTGAAAGCATTTGATATAAATGCTGTCACGCAATAAGGCTGCTGATAATTAAAACGTGACACACGCTCGATTTTCCAAATCTAACTTTTGTCACTGCGTGAGCGGGTCTGTCACTCGGGCTTATTAGCACTTGATGATTACTTGTTAGCTTTGGATTAAACGTGCGGCTGATGGAGACACTGTGCCTTTAGAAACCAGAGGCACAAAGCTCCGGCGAGGTGACGCCTGTTTCCCTTTTCAAATGAGTTGGAGGGATAAAAGCCTGGCGAAATATGAGCGGTGTAAAAAATCCATGTGACTGAAATGAAACAATCATCCGCAGTCTAAACAAAAGGGGAGCAGTATTATGCAAATGATTGAAGCATTCACTCTTTTCAATGGCTGAAGGGGCTTTTGTGATCTGCAGGAGACAGTCACACAAAGGATGGGAACCAAAGGGGAGACATTTCAAGCTGGTACAGCTGGTACTTTGTCAGTGTTTTCCCCCCAAACTCCACAAAAGTACCAGTGATATTCATGAGGTTGAAACAGAACCACAACTCACATCTGTAAAGGCTTCCTACATCTTGACAGAATAAATGAGATGAGAGGATGTTTCAAGGGCCGAGGATACATTTCCTGGTACAGAATGTCCCCCGAAATACACTCAAACATTGCCTCTACTGTCCTCAAATACCAGAATAACACAGAGAAGTTGATTAGCGGCGCCCTGTAATAGTCTGAAGCACATTATGTTGAATAAATGATGCCCCAGATTAGCGAGACTGTAATGATTCGCCCGCGAGGAGGCCGGGTGATCCGAGCAGCAGGAAACAGCGAGTCAGACCTGGTGATGACGCTTGAATGTTTGCTTCCACTCAGGATGCAGGTGCGTGTGGACGGGAGAGTCACCTTGGTCTGGTATTTCTTCTTCCTGTCTGGCAGTAGGTAGATCTTCACGTATGGGTCAGAGAAGCCATTGGCGTCCTTCGCCGGCAGGTCCAGAGCTTTCAGGATCTTCACCACCAATTGCTCCGTACTGAGACACACACACACACACACACACACACACACACACACACACAGGAGCAAACTCCATTAGACTTTCACATGCTCATAAAAAAGGCATAACATGTCAGAGGTCGCCCAAATTTACACAAATAATCTATGAGACCCAGACAGGATCAGCCCACACACACACACACACACTCACAAACACACACCTGCAGGCTTTCTACTCACATACTGGTGTGGGAGGTGCTGTGTCTCCGAGGCTTGGAACAACCAAAATAGCATGAGTGTGTTTGTGTGTTTGTGTGTCATCCCTGCAGCTGTATCATGGCTGCTTCAGGAATGTTACATGTAAGCACAGATGTTCGGCCAATGAGAGAGAGAGAATATCTCATCAATAATCTTTATTCTACAATCACTTTGAGGCGGATAAACGGACCAGGAGTCACACTCAAACTTAACTACTTCTACACAAAACGATGTCAATTATTCATTAAACACTACAGGACATTTAATAATCTGCAACTTGGCGTGATGGGTCACAAGAAGACATGACTTTATATCTCAGTGTCTTGGGAACTAACGGGTTTAAGGGACACCTTTAATATACAATTAAATCATTTTCATTTCATTTCATTAAGTACAGTAGAAATGTGTTTGAATTGCTTCTTATTCTTTTTTATTTGAAGGAAAAGATTCAGCTGTAAAGATCAAAATCTAAAATGCAAGTTTGAATGTGGCTACCACTCACAAATTGATAATTAATGTTTTCTGATGCTGCTCAAGGTTGCTGTTTATTTCACGGTTTCTTATAAACAGCAATATATTTATTAGTCTGTAGCTGGTACAACTTAAAGTCTCCGACTCCGAACCCCGAAGTTAATCTGATTACTTTGGTACAAAACCGAGAAAAGCAGCAAATATTCAAACGTGAGAAGCAGCGACCGATGGACTTTTGAATGTATTTTTAAAAATAAAATAGATAATCAATTATCAAAATTGCTGCATATCATTTATTGTCAACCGACTGGGTTATTGTTTCAGCTCTTTTGTCACAAGTTAGACTCATTCATTGAGTATGGAAACATCATAATGTAATAACAAAAATGCGGGGCGAGTTTCAAGTGTTTTTCTACTGACAATAATAAAATGTGAAAAAGAAAAGATTATTACATTAGGTTGCATTTTCTGAGATAATTGGCATGAAAATGTTTAACAATCAGCAGCTTTTCTCAAAAAAAAAAAAGACCTATTGATCCTCAACAAGCCACTTATACTGACTCACTAATCTGCACGTCAGCACTGGAGCAGGAGTCTTTCTTTGTCACGCACACAAATATGCAAACGCAAACGCACGCGTGAGCAGCACACACAGTACAAACGTCTCTACGTTGGAATGAGCCGTCCACAGTCGTCACTGAGCCTCACGCGTCGTTCATTATGTATTTAATTACCGGGAGAAGATGAAGACGGCTCGGAGGCCTTTAATCAGCCCTCGTTAGACTGTGTCTCCCCGTGTTAACCAGTGTGTCAGCACTTCATTAACTGCTTTAGGAGGGCAGCGTGAACTTTGGAGCTGAGGAATGATCAGAGGGGCGAACGCCAGCGGCGACCCCGGCGGTTACGGCGTCCTTCTGTGTCCGTTTGCGCCAATCGCAAATGAGATACGCTTGTTGACAATACAACCGCGGCCAATCCGGACACATGTTTGCCTCCTGAATCACATCCAATTATAAGGCGATCGGAGAAACACGCCCGCTCTGCAATCTCATCAAATCATGGAGGAAATTACATTTCCAGCTCAGCCAGAAAAATATTTGAACGAGAAACTCTGTGACCAATTTAAACACGCATCCAAGATCTTTAATCCAGTACGATTTTTGAGACATGGTGGTGGTCACCGGGATTAGCCAGAGTGGCTAACAACTGGAAATGACAGGCAGGTTTTGTAAAAAAAAAAAAAAGAAACTTGTGAATTTTCCTTCATTAATTGTTTCTTACAAAAACAAGATTGCAGGTTTTTTCCCTCATGTGTCTTAAAACCGAACCAGACGTGAGTTTGAAGCCCGCTGCCGAGAATAAACCGTTTACAACTCAGGCACGGAGGTAAATTCACGGCCTTATTCCTGGCAGACAATGGCCGGAAGCTAGCTGTTATTCCCACAGTGGAAATGTGTCAGCTTTTAATGGGATTGTCAATAGAAATGTCTTTCCCAGAGGATCCGAGGACGATTGACACCGTTGTTCTGACTGTTACACCCCGACATCGGGTCTCACGCGTTAACGTACCGATCGTATCAGGGTCTCAGTGCTCACACACCTGCACGTGTGTGTATCTGCAGACACGCCCACACCTGTCTGCTCTACTCCTCAGTCACTCTGTCTCTTCTACTGCTCTCCCTAAAACAACTCGTCTCGAGTGTCATGATCGACAACTAACGGCGCAACGTGCGTTGTCTTGTGACTTTATAAATGGGGACGCGTGAATACTTTTCATCATGAACCTTTCTGATCGCCCCGTTTGCTAATTCTCTGTATCTTTAACGCCAGCTATAACACACTCTGGCGGTATTATGCGTTGACAGGGGCTGCTGTTTAAAGTGGCTCGCCATATATAATTCATGACTAAAACGGCCTCTCGCTCCCTTTCTTTTCTGACCATCAGCACTTTCGCCTCTTGTAATGTTTCTTCATGTCGGGACGGGCAGAAGTGGGGGACTGCCAGCTGAGCCTCAGGCAGCGAGCGAGCGAGCGAGCGAGCAAGCTGCAGACTTCTCCCCACAACCAACAACCACCCCGACTTACAGTCCACACACAATTAATATACGCGCTCTCCCGTTACCCAGTCCTCACAGCGTGGCACGCACCAACGACGCCCAGTAGAAAATATCCAACGAGGAATTATTAAAGGAACAAAAAGAACGTAATTACAGCAATCTGTGCCATTCATAGTTCATGGATCATACACAAAAGGCCCAACAGGCGAGACAGCAACGAGGCGCCTTTTACATCTCACTGATACCTCACTGTCTCACACTCTATTCCCTGCAGTGCAGAAGCTGTTGTTTAGGCAACAAAACTACTTGTTTTATTACGTTACCTACATTTAATGGTGTTAGTTTGTTAGTACGTAACAGATACGCAGTCAAATAAGTCAACGCTGGCTTTTGGTTTCACACGGGACACAAACAGCGGTCTCCTGCCTGAAAGTCGTGTGTTTCTAAAAGCATCCATTCATCCCGAACCTCCTCCCCATGCAGACTTTGTCGCTCTCTAAACTGCGTCAGCTGGCTTCCTGAGCTGCAGGCCCGCGCGCGCCAGCTCACGCTTACGTAGGGTTGTATACAAATTACAGTGATTCGCTTTTCTGAAGTGTAGGTACAAACTTGAATGAAAACAGCCCGTGTGTGTGTGGTGCTACAGCAATTAGACGTGGAAAAGAAGAACCATTGAAAAGTTAAGCTTTTTCGCTATTTGGATGAAAGCAGGGGGTGGAGCTCCCCAAAGCGCGCTGGTGCAGCTCCTTCAGGCCGAGCTGCTGGTGATGTAACGGCCTCATTGCTGACAGCTAGACATCTTTAAATTATTGTGGCAATGAGTTGTTCGTGAAAAGAAGTCTAAATTAGAGGCCCCCCTGACGGCGCGAGCAATTTGTTTAATTGTGCTCTCGTTGACTCACTTGAAGGCGTAGCGCAGGAGGAAGCTGATCTTGCCGCAGTTGTCGCCCTGTTTGCCTTCGCCCAGGTCGCCCTTGGGCCTGTAGAGCTCCGGTTTGATCTGCCCGATGCTGGTTACCTGCTCCTTCTCCTCGCCGTGGAAATCAGGGCTGGAGAGCTGGTGAGTCATGGGCTTGGGCCTGAACAGACATTAGAGTATAGAGGGGAGATATTAAGAGTGCAGCACGTATACACACACACACACACACACACACACACACACACACACACACACACACACACACAGACGCTAAAAAAAGATCCAATGCAACAGTGTGATTGGGAAGCTTAATCTGAGATGCAGCGTAAAACATCTAAATGGAGTTCGCCCACATTTATTTTCATAAAAGTGCACACCTCTTGTACAGATGCATGCATCATATTCAGTGTTATCTAATCAAGGCAAGCTGTGTGATGACGGTGCTTCTGGAGTACAAACCACAGAAAACACACGTGACGATCTATTGAAAATTGTGAAAGGTTCTCAGTGAATCTTTTCTTTTCTGGTGCGGCTGCGCTTTGTGAAAAAGAGCTAATATCAGCGTCAATTGAAGAACAAAATTCAAGATGAAACTAATATCGTTCAAAACAAAATCCAAGATGTTACAGATCTTAAAAACCTTCATTAGAGGCGCGCAAGATTAAAGCCAACATGGTCGCACCAGTGTGTTCTGAATCAGTGTTTCTAACAAAAACAACTTTTTAACAGGTAGAACCCTCCTTGTCTTTTTTTTTTTTATCATGAATTCTTCAATTGATTTCCCTTTAAAGACCCCTCCCTGAAGGTTCGGGTTCACGCCCGTTTTTATCCACCACTACATCTCTGAGCTTAAGAACAAAAACACACAACCTGCAACTACTACACGAGAAAAATGCACACAATGCACTATTTAAAACACACACACACACATGCCACACTAATCCCCTGGATACTGACCGGGAGGTGACCTGCTGCTGCGAGTGAGCGTTGGGCAGGTCTTTGTGGGGCTGGGCTCCAACCTCCGAGTTGGGGACATCTGGAGACGTCTGACTCAACTTCAGAGTTCCTGACAGAGTAAAAAAAAAGGACAAAACAATCCTCAATGACTAGCATGTCTCTTCTGCCGGTGCGCCTGTAGCCTTGGACATTACAGCGGCTCAGATCGATGGCTATTTATGTCATGCAGTGTCAGCAGCATTGATCGCATTGTTTGTATTACATTGATTTAACAGTTATTAACATTAGACAGTAGGGAAGGAAGGAGCAGACTTGTTTACAATAGCAGAACACGAGGAAGCATGACAGGCATGCAACACATGGGAGAGCACCGCCGTCAACATTTCACTGTGAATAGTGAGAAACAACCTGCTGTAAGAGTGTTGACACTCAGACAGAATGTGAAAACACGGAGCTGTTACCTGAACTGGCTCATAAAATCAGGTCCTAAACATGTATTTATTTTCTTAAACGCTGATTATTTAGCTTGACGGGTCGATTCCAACCACTTCTCCATCACAAGCTTGATCTGTTAAAGCTCTGTTAATCAATATGTTTGTGTATTTGTTTTAAGGATGCCAGCGTGAATTATTCAATTGTAACTGTTTGGTTAATAAAACATCATAAAACAGTGAAAATGGTGGTAAATGCAATGCATTTGCATATCAATATAGTTCATAATCGCTCATATTTGATGTTCTCTCGACAGTTCGAGGAAGCTTTTGAGCTGATTGAGCGTCTAATTGTGTGTGAACATGTGAGCAGCGAAGACTTTAAAAAGCAGATATGTCTCAGCGTGGTACGATATTTTGAGAAATAAAACAAATCATTTATAAAAAGAAAATACCGATAGAATTGAAACTCTTAAATTCATAGACTCCTGTAAAACCTAAATATGAAGTATGAAGTATGTGTAATAAGAGATTAGGCCTGCAACAGTAATATTCTTTGACTGTAGCACTACGAAAGGGAAAGCCATTTAAATAATAATGGACAGTGTTCATCACACTGTTGCAGCACCAATGAATTATGTTTACTATATGTATGTAAAATTTCAGGATTAAATTCATGTGAGTGTATTAAAATGAGAAGTTATTGACCGAGGCGTTACATTACTCTTGCAGTCGGACAGGGATTAGTGTCTAATTTCTAGGAACCCGCTCCCTCTCTCACCAGCATTGTTGGGGTAGGAGTCCATGTCCAAGTAGGACGGCTCCTGGGTCTCCTGCGGCCCCCCGACCACCCCTCCGACCTCGCCCCTCTCCAACCCCACCAGGTCAGAGAAATGGGGGTGGTGCTGGCCCTGCTGGCCCAGGGAGGGGTAGAGCGAGGACGAGGAGTGGCCCTCCTTCCTCTGCAGCAGCGGCGGTAAGAGCGACGAGCCCCCGGTGCCTCCCAGGCTCCCCACGCCGGCGCTTCCGGGCAGCAACCCCGATGTCAGGCTCAGGCCTCCGCCCTCTTTGTCCCTCCATGGCAGCCAGCAGAGCTTCCAGGAGACGAAGAGGGAGACGGAGAGGAGGACGATGCCGCAGAATGTCACGATGACCGACAGCAGACTGACAGAGATCTCTACAGAGAGGACCAGCAGGAAGACACGGAGGGGAGGGGCGAGGAAGTAAAGAGAGGAGAAACAGAGGCTTCAATAGACAAAAGGGAAGTCTTAGCGTCGTCGTGTGTTTACACAGAGACGAGAATGTAGATTTAACCAGACCAACGAGCAGCTCTCTGAGGTGGTACTGAGGCACCGCAGTGCTTTGAGCCTCATGCTAACATCACACCAACAATGATGACATGATGAGGTTTAGCCAAATTAACTATAATTATCAATTATTAACCATTTTAAAAAAAATGACCTGAAGATGGTGCTGGCTGAAAAGTAAGGGGATCACCAAAGTTATCACAGAGCTGCTGTCCCCCTTCACGTGGGACTGCACAGCATGTGCATCCCTTGTCCTAGATCTCACACATTGAGACAATGTGCCCCATTTAGTTTGGCTCTGGTCTTTAAAAGTCAAACCACTGCAGGACAGACCCCTTTTTCTATCACATGCCTTTAATGCAATGGCGAAGCAGAGAAGGATGTCACCGTGGGGCTGTTTGACGATGGCGAACCGCCACAAAGTCACGAGCTATGCTGATTCAGTCAGAATATGATGGAAATTAGCACAAAGAAAAAGAAATGCATGGACAACAAAGACTGGGAAACTGCGTGTAACTGGGTGAAGCCGGTGTCCCACATTGTGCAGCACAAACATACTCTTTGTCCTCCACATTTGGTTTGTTGGGATCTGGTCAGCCTCTACACATCCAGTATCGTTGTTGAGACATTTCACTCAGAACCACAAGTGTGAACCCCATGGTGACTCTGGAGGAATAAGTCAGGGGATCATTACAGTCGGCAAGATTTATTGTCTGGGACTAATGAACGACTATAAAACCCATCATTATAATCTATCCCATGCTGCTGGCATGACTAAATATATTCATAAATAAACACCCGACAAATCAACAGTAAGCCATTGTAAGATCAATAATACACACACAGGCACACATATATACACACAGACACATACACACGCCATCAAAAGCATCACGACATTGTCACAAATCACGGTGCAGGAGAAGGAACGCGCTCCTGGCGTAAATTGATGCAACCATCCCCAGAAGCTTATTTCCAACATTTAAATCCTCTACTTAAAATGGGGGCAAAACGTTGGCAGAGGGGATATTCTTAGGCGAGGAGAGGAGTCGGTGTAGGAGCTGGGGAGGACACGATTGAGAACAAACACCCTCAGTAATGTCTCTCTGTGCAATGTCATCCTGCATTTCCTCATGGTTATAAGTTGTTTAAGATGGATGGGGGGGGGGGGGAGGATGTGAGCGGGGAGGGTTGGAGTATGACTCATCCGAATGAAAAAGTGTACAGAATAAAAGAAAAAGCGCAATTTCAGCACCAGACAGCCGGACAGTTCCGGCAACAGCTGCAGGAAAAAGAGTCGACAGCAGCGTGAGAGCTGTGGGGAACTTCAGTATTTTAGTGTCTGGTTTAGAAGTGCACAACTGCACACGGCGGAGCCTATGATACGTGAATTCATGAATTCCTACATGTGTAAATACCGCCTATGAATATTTATAAATAAATAAACTAAATATACAATGAATATTAATCATTTTCCTGAGCCATTTGAAGTCTTTTTATAAATAGCTATGTTTTGGGTCTGAGCACTGCCTTGACAAAAGGACCAATCACAGCCCAAATGAACTATAGGCCCACAGCCCTGAACATGAATATTCATAAGTCGTAAGTAGACCGAGAGGACTAATTACGATACAGTGTGCAGATTTCTCCAAGCGAGTAGGCTTTCCCGCCTTACAGCGCCTCACTGGAATGTTTGCCTCTCGCCATCTTGGGCGCTGTCCAGATGAGGGCCACCAATTAGCAATCCTTCCTGTCTGCAGGCAGGCCAATCATCACCTTAGTGTAGAACAGCAATGTCTTACCGTCAGAGAAAAATGTTCCCTGAACTCCAGACCAGATGCTAAAAAAAAAAAAAAAAAAGCCTCCTTTTCTTTAAACCCCCTTTTTCCTTCACTTCAGTTCATTTCGGAGTGTCATTATGAGCATTACACAGCAATCAACACTGTTAAATCACACAAAAGTGAATGACATTTTATCTTTAACAGGCTGACAACCAGGCTGAGAGCAAATGAGTGAACACAAGACAACAGCAGCCAATCCTCCAGCCCTCGGGTACATCTTCTGGAATTTCGGCTCGCCTTCTGTCTCCACCAGCCCGACCCTCTCTTTCTCTTTCACTCGCTCCTCTATATAATCCCCTCAAATACTCCTCATTCCTCGCTGTCATTTCTTTTCCCATGCTGTCTGTCTCGGCAGCCGTTCTCCTCCGCGACTGTCTCTTTGTTCGTCACCCCTACCTTCTCCGCACTCCCACCTCTTCTCTGCCTCTCCTTTCCTTGCTCTGTCTTTGGTGAATTATTCATCAGTCTGTGTATGTCATTAATCAGCACTTGTTCAAAAGATATGATTGGGGGGAGGAGGAGGGGGGCGCGGCGTTGGGGGATGGGGGGCGAGAGGGCGACATCGATCTGTCAAGGTGGTGAACAAGACGGCATGGGAAGTGAGGAACAACGGATGGGAAGGAGGAGAGGAAACAAAGGGGGGGGGGAGAGCAAGGCAAGAAAGAATGTGACGATGGAGATCAGGAGACAGGAGAGGCTTAAAGTGATGGAGCGGGAGGAGAGGAAATGAGGGCAAAGGAAGCTAGGATGAAGTAGAAAACGGGACAGTCGTGATGAAGGGGAATGGAGTGAAATGAAAAACGATCCAAACCACAGAACGGCCGGCTGGGCCCAGAAAGACAGCAAGAGGGTTGAAAACAGATTGGTGCACATGTTGAACAGACATTTAAGCTGACTGGGTTTATTCCCCCTTTTTTTTTTTGTTTCCTCAGAGGACGTAGGGGGAGGGGGAGGAAGGGTGGAGGGTCTATAAAGTCAATGCAACTACTGCGCCATGTGTGAAAAAGTAGAAACCAAAAAGGCAACGGTGGAGAGAGAAAAGATAGAGCGCAGGACCGGAGCGATGGAGGAAAACAACATGACAATGATTTAGAGCAAAACCCAAAGAGGGGAGGGGTTTAAGGATAAGAAAGGTTAATGTATTGATCTGGAGGGGGGAAAACAAAGCAAGGGAGGCGTAGGTTGTGTGCGGTTGGCAGATCAGGGTGCGGCGATAAGCCACGGCTGTGATCAAACGTGCGCGGGCAACGCCGGTGGGGCCGAGCGGCGCTCCTTCATTTGTCTCTCTTTAGGGCAGTCGCCGTACGTTCACGAGCACTGATCCTGCCAAAGATCCATCGCGAAACCACGAAGCATTGAAAGCGATTCGGCGGGTGGGTAGGTGGGCGGGCGGAAGGCCTCTGAAGTGCACCGCGAAGAGGGGCCGAGGCTTCCTGTCAATCAGGGACTGATGCAAGCCCCCTGGGAGTCGTACATTGCTCCACATCAAACACAGCTCCGCTGCTTACACAGGCCGTTCGCTGACAGCTTTCGGCGGTCGCCATCCTCGAAGGGGTTCAGAGACTTCCGTCAGCAAGCACCGAAATATCACAGCTGGTAAGCAAAAGGAGGGCCAAAGCCTAAAACTATGGTGTGACATTTCTTCACAGAGCCATCCAAATCTCCAGAGGGAACACACAGCCAATCCTGTTTAATCTACAATGAGCCACAGATATCCACGCTAATCTGCATAACAGCACATTGCACTTCCAAATGCCTCAATGAGAACCCACACACACAATGCTTTGCACACAATACACGCCACTGCGCATGGCACACCTACTCAGTTTTGTAAAAACAAATGATATATTCTTTATTAATATGTATTATGTAATCCAGCTCTGAGATAACAACCATATAATTCCACTTTGGGGGCTCGAAGAAATGGGATGAACTTGTACCGTTGCCATTTGAATCCAGCGGATGAATATTTCATTTCTTTGTTTGTTTGTTCTGAGTGCGCAGTACTTAAGACAATCTCTAAATATGAGCATTTATCTTAACGTTTGCCTTCTCATACCTTAAAATAGAAAACATGTCGTGTTGCTGTATGTGCTGAAGCAAAAATGAAACATCACTTCAGATTTTGAAAGACAATGTTTGGGGATAATATTCTTTTACCGCTTTAATGACAACGCATACCACATTTAAAATGCCCAAAGTATGTTTTTTGTTCTTGGCTGCGAGAGCCTGGTTCAGACCTTACTGGGAAAAGTAAAAATCATCACTGGAGTTCATACTAAGTGAATTCCTTTTGAGTGGGTGATCACTTCCTCAAAGCAATTCCCCAAATCTTTTAAGTATCAAAGAACCCCCGCAGGCTGGAAAGGTGTCCATTAAGTTCAGTTTCCTCCTTCATACACTAGCAGAAGTGGTCTGCGTGGCTATATTACATTTAAAATCCAAGCCAATTGTAGTAGTTTTATATTTTGGAAAACACTGAGCATGAAGGCAGATGCAGCGGCGTATTCTGCGGGAGGTGTTTGAGAAGTTTCTGCGAACGTTTTGAAACTATTTCCATTTTAAAAGCTAGTTTTCTTTGGAGAACACGACTTGACATGAATCCAGCTGACCACAGCCTTCTTTTAGCAGGAAAAACTACCAATTGAAAAAGCTTTTGATATTACAAGGGTACCTGTTGAGTAAAATAATACGTTGAAGCTTCTCTGTACAATATTCAGAGCATTATTAAGCCGATAGCACCAACTATGTGCAATTCAAAGCTATAAGTGAAGCATCGTCTACCTGAGCAGATAGAGAAATCGCTCCCTCTTTGTGTTGTAATCCAACTTTTTGATATAAATAAGGGCTATTCTAGTGTTTGTACATTGATTTACTTCAAAATACAAGTTCACTGATTTATAAATGTCTCTTTTAAAACATGAGCCTCTGATAGATCCAGAAGTTTCAGTTCAAACGTTTGGCCACGTTGTGTAATTTGTCCTGTGGGCTTGAAGGTAGCATGTTGATGTTAGCATGAAGGCAGTGCCTCAGAGGAACCTACAGCCTCAAAGAGCTGCTAGCATTGGGGATAGACTGTTGAATCCTCGGAGAGCAAACAGGCAAAAAGCTTCCTTCAGCTTGTTATATTTAAAAGAAGTCAGTCTTGACAAATGCAGACATTGTAAAAATGAAAAAAGACAAGTTGCTGATAAGTTCCCGATGAGTCAGTTACCTGTGTCCAGCTGCCTGTTGCTACCTCTCAGCAGGTAGCTGAACTCCTGGCAGCGTTCACTCTGGCTGTAACCTCTCGGGGAGTTGAAGCACAGCTCCTCCACCAGCACCAACGCCTTCTTACACAGGTCTTCATCCCAGTCCCCCGACATCCTCCAATCCGCATCGCACTCTCACCGGCAGTCAGCCAATGATAGCGCAGCCCTCGCCGCCCTCACCTATCGGACGGCGTAGTAGAGGCTAATGTAGAGTTTTGGCCCGTCCACCTTTTTGCGAGGTGTGAACAGAGGAAGAGGAGGCAGGGGACGCCGAGGGGGCAACGGCAATATTGGAAGAACACGAGGGGCTCCGCAGGGTGCCTTGGTCTGGATCACAGAGACCAGATGGATGTCCCCATGTATGACTGAGCGACACCCACCCCTCTTACCTTCCCTGGAGGATAAAAAGGGAGAGAAATGGACAAAGTGAGTGGAGGGACAAAACAGTGTACAAATCAAGTCTTTGGCAGGTTGGTCACCTTACCCATTAAGTGAGAACACTGACGCCAAAACCATCTATGTGTCCCTAATACATCATTGGCCCTTGTGCCACATAATATCACTTTAGTGTACACTATGCAATTGTTACTGGACAATTGGCATTGTATAAGAAGTGAAAGAATTTGATCTTGTTGCAAGTGTCTCTGAATGATTAAGGATGGCAGATTTGTATTGAGATTGGCAAAAGTTACATTAAAAGTTCAGCCATCTTCCCCATCCACAAACTACGTATCTATATATCTTTAATAGCAATTTGTCACATTGCCGCAGACACAAACCAAAGGTCTTAATGTTGGTAATGGGTTTGGCAATTGGAGCAATACATCTGCGATTGGCTGAGTACGGCGTCGGTTGTGTTTCGGGGGCATGTTTGTCATTTTATTTTGTTAATGAAACGCTCTGCCTGCGGAGAAGGAAGGCCGTTCGAATGGATGGAAAACAACTGTGTGTATAGAGCCTGCATATTGTATCTAACTCCAAACATCCAAACCACAGTTGCTGATAGTTGGAACCGTGGAAAGACCAAGACTGGAACGAGGTCAGGAGCTGATTTCCCAGCTGAAACTACTTATGTGAATTTATTGGTAATACTGGTAATTGGGCTGATGCTGGCCAGTAGGAACATTTTAACATATTGCCCAACCAAACTATTTTTTAATGTTTGGTAGATATTACTTCCTGAAGAAATCAGTAGACAGGGGAGGCGTGCGGATTATTCAAATTTACAAGGGCAACATTTCTACACGGACACATTGCTGTTGCAATTTCCAATGTTCAATGCTTTGAGGGCCTTCATTCATTTCCATTTCCCTCCATTGAACAGAGACGGCAGCAGAAGACTCCTGGGCAAATAAAATCACCATCTCGTCTTTGTGTGGCCAGAAGAACGATACCAGTTACCTAATGAGCCTTAACCTAGCCGTAAGGCGCTAATACAGTATTTAGAATTGATTTAAAAAACAGCTAGAATCTATGTGGAGCTGCACAATGTGTTGGTTTGTAGTTTGTTCGGTACTATTGGCAACCTTTTCACGTTGCATTGCATTAAATTCCATGTTACCATCAAATATCACCTATTGATTCACACGTAGTATAAATAAATGAACCCCGTTATGAATTACAAGGTAGTGCATTGGGAACAAACCTTGCTACACTGACTGGTACGGAGGTTAATATATGAATAAAAAATACAAATAAATGGACGCACTACATCGTAAAAGCCTTCATTTTCATGTTCTACTGCTTGAATAATACCATATGCGTACTCACTCATTGTGGTGCAATTACAAGGAGTCCTACTGTCAACAATGTCCTTAGGATACATCATTATTTTGGAGTCTAAAACTGACCAATGGGTCAATCATCACGTAGTTTTTCAAAGCAAAACACTCCTTACTGTAATTACAGAGTAATTTAGGTAATTATGTGCTTTCTTGTGTGGAGTCCCACACACAGAAAAAAAAACACAAAAATGGGAAAGAACTACAAACACTGTGGGAGGGAGAGAGACTGAGTACTGGTTTCTCTTTTATTTTTCAAGGTACTTTTTTTGTATGTATTTATTCAACGTATTGCCTATGTACATCCATTGTATTAAATGTATTAAAAATTCCCTTCTGCCTTGCTACATGTGTGTGTTTTCTTTATGTGTGCGACATTTTTGTAGCTTACAATTTGCACCTGGTCTCTATGTTCATATTTAGGTCAATGACCAAAAACAGAGTTCAAAATTTAAAAAAATACTGTCAAATGACAAGCTATCTGAAGATCATAGTGATGCTACAAGAGGAGTCTACACTTTTAGGAAGCTCGTGCTTGTGCCTTTAAGAATGTCATGAAGCAATGTTTTGTGTGTCTTACCTTTATTGAATTTGACTCTTGAGGTTCTGGGCCATGTTGAATTTGCAAGCGGAGACACTTTACATGTAAAATTGTCTTCGCAAATAGATTTGGCTGAGGAATGTGGAATTATGCTTGCAGTGCATGCATCGCTTGTTATTTCCCTAACGTTTCCAAGACCAGAAACGGGAGCCTGCAGACCACAGCCTTTCTCTTCCTGAACATCAAGTTGGGAATAGCGATGAGCTCTTAGTCATCTAGTCCCAACTGGAGTCGGTCTCTCCGACACATCGGATTTGAACCCACTGTTGGCTTTGCGCGGACTCTTTTGAAGCTGTCCGACATCCCCTGAAACACAATTAGAATCAATCAGCCAATGAGGTGAAGAGAAACAACAAGATGGAGACAGATCAACTGCAAAAACACCACCGCAGTCTGGAGAACTACAAACTCTCCCAAAACATGAGATGGAGGTATAATCCGATATATTCAGTCGTGTGTCCTTTCATCCACGAGAAACTAGATTCCTTGAGCGATCTGTCTTTATTTTTGAACTCATTCTGTCTAAATAAAAGCAGGTCAATGCCCAAACTCCAGCTTCTCACAGTCTGTGAGCCTCCAGGGACTCAGACTGAGGAGGATGTATGCAAAGAGGTGCATAATAGTACAGATCTGTTGCAAATCCCTGCTATTGAAAATACGTTTTGCCAAATATCTTCTACAAGCTGTGGTCCTCTGTTGGAAAATAAATCACAGGGCAAAATAATGTTCACGGTGAGAGGTCAGCGCACTTTTCCAGCGAGCTGTTTGTCCTCGTGAAGCAGCGGACCTATTCCTCAAGCAGGGTGCCTCGTCGGACAGAGGAAGGACTATTGATCACTTGATGTATGTTGTTCTGTGAAACGTCAGCGTCAGTCTTTGTGCATTGAGTGGCACCTCGCGAGCAGAGCGCTCCTTACGTGTCCATCTGTCTCCCACCTATCCATCAATCACGGCATTAGGCAAAGACATATTTCACTCTGAACAAGTTCCGAAACAAGAAATGTTTCCACTCCCCGTTCAGAGCTTCCTCCCTGTCCTCTTGGAGACAGGGACACAGCTTTTCTCTCTCGCTCGCCCTCAGTCCCTGTCTCCTTTTGAAAAGTTGATTGTCACATTAGGATAGTCTGTCAGTCTCAAAGAAGCTCAGAAAATGCAGTCTATTTATCTGTCCATCTCAGCTCGGACTAGTGCAGAGATGAATCAGAAATTAGCAAATCAAAATGCCGCGCAGACCTTACGTCCCAAACCCGCCCTCCTTTCGTCCCCCAACCACTCTCTCCCATTAAGATAGTAAATCTGTCTGAGTGACTTTAAAACCCAGGATATCTCAATCTGAGGAATGGTTGTCTGGCACAAAACCGGCCGCCTCAAATGCCAGTGAGAGCATCAGGAGGGAGGGAGGGGCAAGGAAGAAATGTAGGAGACAGACAGACGGAGAGAACGATTGTGTGGCAAGACAGAGAAGAGGGAGGCGGAGAGAGAGAGGGATATAAGAGATGCTGACATTAAATTGGAGGCGAGACAGATAAAGAGGAAGGGAGAAAAAAAACAGGAGCAGAGAAGGGCAGAAAAAAAACCATAGGAAGCTGACGGCGAGGGGTGACACAGCAACAATGGTAATCAAGGGTTTGGGGGATTGCAATTTACAAGGAGCAAAATATTTACCGAGGCTGGTTATTCACGGATAAATATGCCTTCAGAAACATGTTGACAAATCATTACACTCAGATCGCGCACCATGCCCATAAACGCGCATTCCCACTGTACAGAGCAACACTAAACCACCCACAGACGCTCCATTGACTGCCGCTCTGGCTGGGATCAATAATCTCAGGGAACTAATACACCACAACACAGACCAGTCGACCAGTAAGGTCACTGTCCGATTGGGCAGAGGAGACAGGACCGCAAGCACAAGGTCACGGTCTAATCACACGACGGAGATAGTGTCCAATCACGTGACTGAAAGAAGAAGGGAAATAGGCCCAATCATGGGATAAGACAGCCAATTAGATCATGAGTTAGATCTGAGGGGGGGGGGGGCAGTTGGACCAGAATGAGGGACCAAACACAGTCGGCATCAAAGGGTATGAACCCAAATTCAAGGGCATATCGGGGGCTGTGAGATCAACCCTACACAGGTGTTCATGAGTAAGGCCCTTGCTGTTAATCACTGAGGATGAGAGCATCCGTTAAACGTCTCATTTTTAATGGCCATTACGCCCTAAATCTAGCTTATAGGTGTAAAGCAGATGAGGCGTTCATATTTGTACCCCTCTATAATGAAGGGATCATTCTTGTATTTGCACGGGAAGGACAGATTTCCAGCCGCCCTTCAGGTGAACGGGTAGAAAGAAAAATCCAACAACCGCAACACCAATTTGGGTAAGGAAGCACATCCAAAATGTGAGGAACAAAACAAGTCGACACAGTATTCCTATTTCCTATTGCTGGGGAATACACCACACATATTAATCATTAATCGAATGCACTGTTTTTTGGGCGGTTGTGTTTTCTTATGTTTTGGCCCCGCACTCCTCAAACAAGGGTTCCAGTGTTGTTCTCTCTTGCTCAGAAAACAGCAACAAACTACAACAAAAATAATCCTCGAGCGGGGCGAGTGTGAATTTGATAAAAAAAACACAAAAAAAACAACCCAGGGACCAGGTTCTTCAGTAACAAGGATCATGTTCGAGACTGCGACTGGAATCTGAAATCTGTACGTGAAATCTGTCTCTGAGGGATGAATCACACACCTCAGCTGGGTTTGGGAATTACAGTGATAGGGCATTTGAAATGCTGCTGTCTGCTGAATAAGAAGCAGAAGACTTTGAGATGCTTACCGCAAAACCTGTGATCTGTTGCAACCCCATATCATCATGTGTGTATGTATATATGGAATAGGAATCTGCTATAATTTAAGCTTTTCCAGTTCAGTGAAAACAGGATTAATATTATTAGTGTTAGCAGTGAAACCGCCGTAGTGGCTTGAGGTGCTTCTGAATTAAATTTTGGAGTTCACCTAACAATCAGGCTTAAGATTTTATCCTTATTCACTTAATAAAAGTCTCTTTCAGTCTCACCCCCTCTATCTAATAGGAATTATCGTTATTGTGAAATGTCTAACTATTTTAATGGAGAGAAACTGAACACCTTCATAATTGTGAAATGTAACTGAGAACAGTCAGACCCTTTTTTGTGTGAGAACATAATGCTTCTGTAGACAAAAGAGACTAATCCATTGGTTATACCTAATAGGATGTTTCAGTCGGATCTCCCTGAACCTGCTTTCATTTCTTCCTATCTGCTGCTGGGCTCTTTCTTTTATTTTTTTTTTACCTGGAAGTCATATTTTATTGAAACTCTCATCATTTCCCTGAATGCTTTTGTTATTGTTATTGTTTTTTTCTTCGCTTCAATGTGATTTGCTTAAGTGTTAAAGCGAACGTCACACTTCCCGCGTCGGCACTTTCACGGCAATTTTTTTCGCATTGACGGTATTTTCTTAAACACCGTGTCATTTCCAGTCTGTGATAATCTCCAGACGGGCGACTTGGCGGTGTGACCCGCTCCCTCTCTGTTTTAGACTTTGATGCTGTCTGCTCTGCTGTGCCCTGCTGGGCCGTATCACATTGTGTACCAGCTCAAATCAATGTATTCGTGTACCCTTAGATCATCCGCGATTTGTCTGAACTACCCCTGATTCATAGAGGTCACGACCTCTCTCCGACAACGCTGGCACATCCTCCTTTTTGTTTTGCATCGCTTCCTTTCGAGGCCAAAGCAATGTCTGCGTGAGACAATGCTATCATCGCTCCTCTCTGCTCACTCGGCTGTGACAGATTGATGCACAGGGGTAAACAGATAGGGCCACTACAACACATCTCTTGGTTACTCCAGTGGAGCACTACTGTGTTTCGCCGGGGCAGAGACGGCGCCGTATGAGGCCAAGATTGAGCATGGAGATATTAATGTCTATTGACTAGAGGTAATAGCTTTGCCGAGCCTCAGCTTTGAGGTTGTTCCTATAATAGCTCCTGGACACCCTTTCAGCAAATGAGTACCATGAGGTATAGGAGAAAGCCTTAACATCTGCTGTGGACCACGTCCATCTTTACAAACACGCAGTCGAGCAGCCGTTCGCAGTCATATCGCCGCCTATTTCTATCCCGCATTCACACATATCAAAGGTTGCTGTTCAGGCTCACACCTTACTGCCACTCTCGGGCCTGTTGGAGCTGCAAGTGTCTGAGAAGTATCTAGCATGGGGCAGGAAATAGAGAAAGTGGCAAGCCAGGAACCCTGGGATATTGGTGCTGCTCATCCGGTCTCTTGCACAGCCAGTAGCTGCAGAGAGGGACCTATTTACAGACAGGGAGTGTAATGACACACACACACACACACACACACACACACACACACACACACACACACACACATACAGACACAGACAGCAGGCCGTCCTCACTTCATTTTTCACCTACCGCTATGTCAGAGTCGGTGAGTCAGAGTGTCTCAGTGGTTGTTTTTTTTTGACCATTTGCATGAATATAATCCTCTGTGGTGTGAGCCACTGTGCCTTTGATGGTAGGGGGGGGGGGGGGGTAGTGGGTGGGGTGGAGGGGGAATTACGCACGTCTTACGCACGTCAACCTGTCTTCTGTGTGTTTTCTGCGTGCTCGTGCGCGCACCCCCACTGTCTGTTCATCTTACATCTAATAACGTTTGCGTGAGAGGGGGGGGGGGAAAAAAAGAAAAAGTTCAATCATCATCCTCTGTGAGGATAACTGCCATTGAAACAGTGTGTGGGGGAAAAAAGATACGAGCCTGTTATATGTTGTTTAGGCTAGCAAGGAGATGACTGCCTCCACAACATGCATCCCTCTATATGCTCGAGACATACCTACCAGAAGGCAGGATGCGATATGGAAGAGCCTGGCTGCTGCACAAATAATATACATTAAGTATTTATGGAAAACAGACACATGCTGCTAGATTTAGGGCATATTCAGCACAGCCCAGTGCGGGATGCTGGATCAAAGGAGGTATGATGCGAATAACACACACACACACATACACACACACAGACACACACACATCGTAGATATCACAATGTCTGCTGGTTACAGTGGTAACAAAGGGAACATCGTCCTACCTTGGTGTTGCAGAAACCACTGTCTCTCTCTCCAATGTACGATTTACGAGCCTCTCCGCTGTTTTAGTCAGATGCGACGCTTGTAAAGGGGCATTCCGCCCTCTCTCGCTCTGTCCACCCCCTCCTCTCTTTCTCTCTCTCTCTTTCTCTCTCTCCTCTCTCTCTCTCTCTCTCTCTCTCAAGCACCGAGCAATGAGCCCCGCAAACGGGATGGCAGACTGTGAGAGAGAAATGAACAATATGATGTTTCTTCCTTCCCGTTTCCTGTGTTCTCCTCATATATTGCCCCCCTCCCTCCCCCCAACTCCTTGTATTTTTTTTTTCCCCTCCTCTCTATTTCACTATCCCCTCCCTCCCTCTCACTCGGTTGCTCGCTCACTCACTCGCTCGCTCGCTCCCTTTCCTTTTTTCTTTCTCCTCCCTGTGCTCTGAATACTAATACTCTGTCTCTCCTCGCACTGCCTGTACAGCCCGGCGAGTGCTAAAGACATACTGATGTATGTGGGGCGGGTTGAAAGAAAGCCAGAGAGGGAGAGAGGTGGTGTGTGTGTGTGTGTGTGTGTGTGTGTGTGTGTGTGTGTGTGTGTGTGTGTGTGTGTGTGTGTGTGTGTGTTAACCCGGAGGGGGTCCGGGAATGGTGTGGTGGGTAATGGCCACTCTCAGCCTGGAGGGCACATGGGTGGGTAAAAAGGGCCCAGGATTTGAGCTGTGATTAGATAAAAATACTCCTGGCCATGCCACCGGAGAGTGGGAGGGTGGGGGGATGGATTGGGTGGGGGGGGGGGGGTAAATAAAATGTTACTCTTTTTTATGGAAGCATCCCTGGGATGAGAGGAGGCGGGGATGGGGGAGTGTGAGGCGAAGGTGTTGCTTGGATGTCAGGCGGTGGAGAGCGGAGAGGGAATCGAGGGCCGGTGTTCGGCTCTGAGCCAAAAAAGGACATGGCTTTTAGTCTATTTGAATGTGTGTGTGTGTGTGTGTGTGTGTGTGTGCGTGTGTGTGTGTGTGTGTGTGTGTGTGTGTGTGCGTGTGTGTGTGTGTGTGTGTGTGTGTGCGTGCACCTTGAAAACCTCAAAGAGAAGAGCAGCTGAGGTATACAGAGCCATGATCTAGTTAGAGTGCGACCGTCTTATTGGAGTCACAATTAGATCATGATATTCCAGCAGGCCTCAAGTGAAGCAGAGGAGGCACATAAAGATGCTTCTGGGTTTTATGGTAACATCACAGGCAAGATAATGAATCCCTCCATGGTTGATGGGGAATAGGGTTAGACAGTTTATTAAAGTGGTTGTTTTTAAAGAGGTGTTCCTCAGGGCGGCGCTTTGGGGTCCTTGACTTATTCCCAGAGGGCAGGCCCAATAAAATGCCCGATAAAATGAAGAAAACTGTGTTTTTATTGTATTTCAATTTGCACGTCAAGCAGTGGCAGAATGTGCTAGAAGTTGAAGTTTAGAAGTTTTGATATGCGGATGTCCAATTCTGCATCAAATCACAGCCATAAATCTCTTCAAACAAAAAGTTGCATGCTCACTTCCAATTCGTCAAATATAGCAGCTTGGTGTTTGCTCATTTCAGGCACACACTGTCTTTTTAAAGGAAACATCTGTGCGCACGTGATCAACGAGCTTAGGTTCAGGCAACAAAACGACTTGGTTAGATGTAGGAAAAGATTGTGGTAAAGTAATAACAATGTTTATGGTTAAACAAGAAGCTTGTGGAGTCATAATTCTTCGGCAAAAAGGAAATCCTCCTCTTAGTTCTGTTGTGGAGGCACGTTCATATTTAAAGACACCACAGCGATGAATTAATCATTCTCACAGACTGTGCCCAGACAACATCTAATGGGCCACACAGCACAGAAAACATCCAGGTCCTTTTCTAAACTCCGGCATGGAAATTCTACATGCATTTTGCACAAAATCTATTCTCAATGCACACTGTTATTTATTCATAAAAATGCTAATTACAGGCATTACATTGGCAAATGAGAGTGGAGGGGTACTTGAATTACCTTAGCTTAAGTGAATCCAAATTTGATCTTGTGCTTTTTATGATGATAATGGCGAGCCGAGATCAAGACAAAGATTTATAAAAAAAACAAAACATTTTGAATCCTCATCTAAAAGGTTCACATTAAGAGAGCAGTCAAGACCAAAGTCCCTGCTGAGCATTTAGTTATCTACATCAAAGATTTTATCACACTGACAAAATCATAAAACCGTAACACTCCTTGTATCTAACAGTTCACCAAATGGACAAAATAAAATCTCCAGGGTCCCTTACCCGATTTATTATCCTGCCACATAATAGTCTATTTCCAGCCGCATTACTAATAACTTGTCACACTGACAAAAAATAATTGTATCTTTGTCATCACACGTTTGCCTGAGAAAAGGCGGAAATCATATTAAAACAGAAGAAGAGGAAGAAACATATCCTACGTAGTGTATTGAATTAACACATCACAATGTCTTGTCATCGTCTTTGTCGTTTTCCCTGGTAGCAGCGATGAAAAAAAAAGAAAGAATGGAGGATGGAAAAATAGCTTTGTTTGGAACCCTGCAGCTGGTGATGATTGACTGATAAATGAGAGTAAACAGTGACCTCTGTTAACTGTCACAGCGGAGCACAGAGAGAGGCTGAGACACGTAACAGAAGAGGACAGGAATGCATAGCGAGGGAATCAGGATACAGACAGCGGACAGGAGAGCAGAATAGAGAGAAGAAAAGTTTAACAAATGGGATCGAGAGAACTAAAAGCCAGGCGGACGGCGCCTCGGTCCTTCTAAAAACAGGCACTCTCGTGTCAATACCTCCTATACGCGGTGCGAATCATCCTGCATGTGCACACAAACACACACCGAGGCCCTCGCTTTCACACTTGGATACTATGAAGCTCTTTCAGCGGCCACATGCGTCTAAACATCACACGTGTACAGACATATTAAGGAAAGTAGACCGAGAGACGCTGGAGGGGAAAAGAGCCCACCGAGAGAGATTAAGAGTGACTAAGACCACGGTGGTATTTTGACGCGGCAAAGTGAGTTCAAATGTTATGTTTTGATGAAAAATATGAAGAGCATTCCATTTATTTGGCAAATGTAAAATAAAAAGTTTAATGACACACAACAGTAGGTTTTGACCCATTCTGGTTAAACGTGATTTTGAACGGTTGGCCGTTAACTGCTGGTGGAGGTTTAGATGTCGCGCAGACGTCAAGCAGGTCCTGAAGTGAAGTGGGATCGTGGGAGGGCAGGTCTGGCTGTTATCGGGCCTCTGGCATCTTGATCTTCCTCCTGGAGATAAGTAGACACATCAGACCAAAACACAGAGGACGAAACATGTTTTCTTGGAGGGGTAACTGTGGTCAACAAGACTTGTGAAACCCTGTGGAGCCATATTCCTTGATGCACCAGATGGTTTGCAACACAGAACCATCTGACAAGCCAATATTGGAAACTGTTTGTTGAAAAAAAAAAAAGCAGGCACTTTTAAAGAATGCTTGGCAGGTTGTTGGATGAATCATCGGGGGGGTAAGAGCAAAAACATCTTTTACCGCCAAGAAAGGCCTTCAGTGCTGTTGCTCTTCTTTAAATGAAGAAACACTCAGGTCTGCTAACATGCTAACTCTTCAGGATAACAGTCGCATCGCGTGTCATGGCGTCACACACCTGAACCTCGGCCATCGCTCTTCACGGGATGGAGATTGGCCCGGCCGGACACAACCGCATTATTTGATGATTATTTTGTCTGATAAGATGGATTTTTCCATTGGTAGACAACCTGCAAGGTGAGGGTCACATGATGAATGCCATTATATTTTTTTTGGGGGGGTTAGTTTGCTACACGTCTATAATATCATATTCTCCTGATACGTGGCATTGTTCAAATCACAAGTTGTCAAAAACTAAATAGAATCGAGGGAATGAGAAACATGGCAGGCTGATAAACAACACTGTGTTTTTCCCATTTCCATTGCCTAATGATTTACTGCCTGGTTCATGGTAGCTCACCTAAAAAAAGAAAAAGGCGCAGAAAGACAGATGCTCTGGTCAGTCAGGCTTTTCTTCCACTGGTCTCCGCTGTGCCTCGTCTCAGATTAGTTGTCCAATTTTCGAGACATATAATCCACGATGACAATGTTTTTCTTTAGTTGGAGTTTTCTGTGGAGGTAAAGATCCCTGGCGGCTCGAGCCGACACCTGTTGTTATCTTAATAAAGGAGCTGCTTTTCTCATTTTCGTTTGCAGCAGAAGTAGGGTGAACCGTACACCATTGTGGACAAAGGTTGAGACTTCATGGTCCAGGTTTGTTTGTTTAAATCACGACGGATATACAACTTGTGTGTCGTTTGAAATGAGCACAGAGGCTGGAGGTCCCCAGGTGATGCAGCTAGCGGAGAGCAGAGGTTAGAAGCTCACTGGGAGGACTGGCCAAACTCAAGACTACGAGTGTGCTCTGATACCCATGTGAGCAAACCATTTAGTATGTCCCAATGCATAGTATGTCAAACGCAGTAGGCCAAAAAAATACAATGATGTCCGACTTGCAGCGGGTCTGATTCTGCGGTATGCATGCCGGCACGCTTTTCCGGCTTCCTAGGCGAAGATACGTCACATTGTCTGAGCCGCCGAGAGAGCAGCGACAGACCGCACGGCCTGATGACATCTCGTTGCCAGCTCATTGACAGAAGCCTCAATGACAGATTGCAGTTCAAGGCGCAATGTTACGATGAAGTGGCATGCCCCAATTGCTTGCATGCTGCATGCAATGATGTGTACTTTCTAAGGGCTCCAGTAAGTAATGAAGTCAAAAGAAAAGGTTTGAAATGCAGCTTGAGAGGAAAGTTGTACCTCTTAGGGAGGAAAGACAGAGGAGGCAGACTCAGACATCGCTAAGGAGCGGTGTCTCTGTCTGTCGGCTCTGTCTTGTCTCGCCCAAGGGGACACACATTCAAAGTTGCCAATAGCTCACCAGGTTTTACTTTCTCACCAGCACCAACAAAACAGAACATATACTTTAACCTGCGCCGAACAAAGTCCTGCGGCTGAACAAAAGGACAGGGTGCCGTCCAACAACTCTGGCTGCTGTCTCGCTGCTCCGCTCATACTTTCTGTCGGTTATGAGAACACTGGAGGCTACTCGCCGAAGTTGTTGCTGACATCTGTAAAAACCAGGAAACATCGCCCCGAAACAAAAAAAAGGCTCCAACAGGGCAATAAACACAAACGGACAGATGATATGTGTGGTGAACAAGTGGGCAGATTATCTACCTGTCTGTGTTTGGTTGCGTTGTAGCCTTGTGGGATTTACTTAAACAAGAGATCGATGGGTATAAAGGTCCAGAGGTAAGCTACAGGTCTAAAGAGTCTGTGGTGCACGGGACACAAACATATACATCTTGTTAATTGCATTAATTCATTCATCATTTATATGTCCCCATGTATAGGGAACAGTGTTGGTGTGTCATTTTTAGGCATTGTTCAATGCATCTTGTGCGATTGTGTGATGCCAAGTGGCAACAAAAGGGTCTTATTCCCCAAAAATGAAGTAAACAACTAACAGATATGCAAAAAAAAAAAAAGGTTCTGGGCCCGTAGAAAAGATCAGCAGAGCAGAAGTGAACAGACCACCGCAGATAAAAGTGTTCACACGATGGACTCTGAGCCTCGATACGAGACAAAATATTTAGACTGATTTATACTAATTAAATAAATTCAAATGTTTTTGCAATAAAGAGTAGCACAGAGAGCCCACTTATTTAATGAAACAATATTTCCCATGAGAGGTGATTTGCTGTAGGCCGACTGTTCCTCAGCTTACCTTCATGTAAATGAAACGATAGTTTGTTAAAGTTTAAAACGTAACCGTGAAACTTTTTAAATTGGTTTCCATCCCACGTCTCCAACTCTGGCGCAACACTGTCTTGTATTGCAATTTCCTCTCTGATGACGTTACGCGTCTTTTGTATGTGTTTGCACTTTCTTTCAAAAAGTCTTCTCTGATCATCCTCAACCTCATCATGATCACTTGTTACCATGACAACTCTTTCATAGGACCAATCGCCCACCTCTCTCTCTCTCTCTTTCTCTTTTCTCTCTCTCTCTCTCTCTCTCTTTCTAGCTGTCTCTCATTCTTATTTCACTCTTTATTGTCTTTGTTGTGACTCACCGATCGGCCACTTCTATCACCCACTTCAATGTTCCATTTTCCCCGTTTACCTGATTAATTGTTTTGTTCTCTGCGTCTTCGACTCCTGGATACCTTCACTGGAGGAAGGCTCGGTGGCGTTTCCCCTGAACGCAACATCACCAGCCAGCACAGTCAGAGCATCTGGCAGAAATCCCCTCCAGCAAACTCAGCGAGGTCAGCGCAGCCTCCTGCACGGGCTCTTTGGGGGGTTTTCAGCCTCCGCGCCCTCAGCCGGGGGCTGTTTGGACAGGCCCCGTATGCGGGATGTGTTAAGGTCAGGAACCTCAAATTCATCGGGTGAACCTTCGTGGCAGGACTGAGATTTTTTAAGACGAGTCTTACACAATCTGTTACTTCTCAGGTCGGGCAGGTGGGGGCGGGGCTGCAGAGGGGAGACTTTCTTTCTGCCACGGCAAACGTCAAAATCAGTTGTCCGGTGATTTTTTTTTTTACGACATGATTTTTGAGCACTGCGTGTTTTGTGTGATGGGCGAAGGAGAGAGAGAGAGAGAGAGAGAGAGAGAGAGAGAGAGAGAGAGAGAGAGAGAGAGAGAGAGAGAGAGAGAGAGGCTTGCATGGCTGAATTGTGCATCCAAGAAGAACAGTTGGTGAGGCAGCAACGAGCGCCCTGAAAATGTTGGAAAAGCCTCAAGGAGCTTCTGAAGGGAGCTGAACATCTCAAACATAAACGCACAATCTACCTTTTATGCTGGAATTTTAAGAATGTCTATATAGTTGGACTTTTGCATTCGGTGCCCCTATTTGCTGCATTTATTTCAGCGTTAAAGCCTTCTGTGCGCTGTCAATGGAATAGATGACTTGTATATTTCACACACTCTGTATTTCCCTGCAGCTCAACAGGAGAGTGAATATTACATTTACATTTGCCAGGTGGCCAAAAACACACTCCAAATAAATGAAAGTGCATCAGACTATTCCATTGGCTCCGTTTACCTAATTATCTAATTACGTAACATAACCTCATAATTTACCCTTTTTTTTCGGGCATTCTGAGCATTTCTTTAATTTATTTCATCTCAAAACTAGAACTAATTCTTTTTTCTTTTTTGTTGCCTTTTGGTGTTAGAAGAAACAAGTGAAACAATATATTGCCTTTTAAGTTGATTTTATGACTTTATCATTTATTTGGAGATGTGTTTGTGTCCACTTGATGAATGTAAGTCCATTATTCACTCTCTTTTAGCTCTGTTTTTGCTCAAATAAACTCTGGTCTAAGTATCTGGCTTTTTATCTGTCACTAACTGTGTCTGTATCGACGTAGCTCAAGATCTCTAAATGTCTCTGATTCTCTTACTGGGCAATAAATACAGTTATAAATATTTGGGTGTGTATGGTGGCACAGAGAGACAGGTCTGACTCACTAGAGTCTGCGTTGGGATGGTGAAGCTGATCCGGGTAATATTTTTAGATGTTCTGTCTTCCTGTTTTTTTATCTTATTTTTTTCCTGCTTCATATTTACTGCTCCGTCCTCTCTCGCGGTGCATCTGGAACGTTAGTAATGTCTCATCACATCCTGTCTCTTGGTGCTACAGGAGCCACAGAGCCAGGAGACTAATCCAATCATTTAGGGCCTGCTCTTGAGGAGTAAATAATCTTCTTGGCATATCACAAGGTTTACCAGTGGGCATGTGTGTGTGTGTGTGTGTGTGTGTCTGTCTGTGTAAGCGAATGCATTCACATGTTGTGTAATTCTCCTCACCGCTTCCAGTGTTTTTCACCGCTGTCCTCCACTTTCCCCCCCGAGGACAACAGCAGCCCGAGACCGACTCTTGTTCTTTTGTGTCTCCTCCTGCAGGAACACACTATGGTCTATATTTCACGTCACTCCGCCTAAACTGCTCCGCTGTTGAGATGTCCACTTTAAAGCTTGATGCACTCCTTGTGTATGGATTTGGCTGCTATGCCAGCAAAGCACTTTGCCTTGAGAAAGGAATTAAACCCCTGAGGTTTTTCTAACATAGATTAAGTAGGGAGGGCAGCTGAGAAGGCTCGGCTTATGGGAGGGGCTCTGCCCAAATATACAGAATCTGCCAAATGCCAACGGGTGTGGGCGAGGAGACCGGCCTCTCAGATGTGTGTCTCACCATGTGAGTGAGTGTTTGTACATTATGAGCATTTCTAAGCTGTGTGTAAAGACAATAATCTATATGCTGGGTCCCGCGTGTGTGCGTATGAACTATTTTATGGGGGCAATGGAGATAGAGTGGGAGAAGATCACGCAGCAGACATTTTTATTTTACATCAAACACATTACAACACACCGTCGAACGCCGGCAGGAACGGGAACTTCAAAAGATGTTTCTGCCACGCCATCCAATAATGGAAAATGTTATGTTTATTGGGTTTGGCATTGAACTTATTCATCTATGTCTTTCAAATGTTTTCCCGTTCTGGGCGAGTGAAGCGACGAAGGGAAAGATTAAGCGACAAACAAAGCTATGTAATGCGCGGAAAGCCACAGGAGGGGTTTGGGTTCGGGGGGGGGGGGGATGACTAGGAATAGGAATTACAAAAACAAAACACACAGCGCAGAGCCGAGTGAGAGCCCGAGGAAGGTTTTGTTTGCTGCGTCTCACATGTTTGGTTACTCAGGCTAATGAGCAGCAATTAGACAGCAGCCAATTAACTCTGGCCATCAGACTGAGACCGGGGGAAATGGAAAGAGGAGGAGCGAGGAAGTGAGAGAAGAGTCGAGGGAGGGAGGGAGATAGATGGGTAAATAACCTGGGAATCACAGCCGCTGTTATCTGCCAGAGATGTTCGCGCGTGCGTTTGTGTTTGTGTGTGTGTGTGTGTAGGTGTGTGTGTGTGTGTTCCAGCAGGGGGAGCTGTGTAGGCCCATGTCACTGCAAGTGCTCTACATGACCATCTGGCTCTCACTGTCAGTGGATGCTGAACTTACGCTTAACTCTTTCGCTGCCAGCATCTCCTTCACATCCGTACCGTAAAAAAAAAAAAAAAAAAAAAATCAAACATGAACCGATAACACAACCGTCTCACTGCGGACAGCTGGCGATAAGCACACCCTCGGCCAGTATTATAGCCGAATAACCGAGTTCAGACCACATAGTCAGTGATATGAATGATTGATGATAGATTGATGGAGAGGCTTTGTGATGCTGCATCTTCTCTGGCAGCCAGTACCAGATTGTGTAAATGCTTCAGGCTGTGGAAGGGGAGAAAGCAAATGGTTAATTCCTCATTCTCTGACTGCTGATGCAGTGTTCCAGCTGAACCCCTTGGAGAGTCTCTCTCTCTCTCTCTCTCTCTCTCTCTCTCTCTCTCTCTCCCTCACACACACTCACGCATACACCTGCAACACTGTGTCGTAGTGCTCGCCATTCTTCCGCGTCGCCCGCTGCCCTCTCTTTAATCAGGCTAATTGAAATGCGAGAATAACCGTTTTTCAGATTGCTCATTATTTTTTGGCCAGATAAAAATACAGGCCGAAGTATTCAGAGGCCGAGAGGCGCTCTTGCCTCTCTCTTTTGGTTGACCCTGTTGCCTGCTGCCCGGCCTGCAGGCCGGGGGCACGGAGGCGCCGCCTTTGGGCTCGGCTACTCTGCAGAGCGGCCTAAAGTCTGCTTCCTCGCTGAACCCTGCTCTTCACTTGTGACTCCTTGCACCTTTGGCATTATGTCTGGCCTCTCCATTTCCTGGGGAGCTTCATTGTTATTTAAACAAGCGAGTCAAGTGGGACTTTCCAGACATCCTTGAGATTAATTGTGTCAGACGGTTTTGTGCTTAAGTGCTCTTGGCAGGCCTACAGGTGGTTGGGCGACTCCTCCCGCGTGCTCTAGCGACTCCGCTAACCCGCGAGCAGGCCCACTGTCGGCCCCCGAGCTGCGACAGAAGCCTCCCCGGGGCAGCCGGAGCTCATGGAGAGCAGAGGGAAGGACTGAGAGAGAGAGAGAGAAAGAAAGAGAGAGTGAGATGCCAAAGTGCATCTGGAGCTGGAGAGTGTACAGTATGTGTGTGACAACTGAGAAAATGGTCATATGTTTTGTGTCTCCCTGACAAGGAGGTTAGTCATTCCCTCAGCACACAAAAGCACCCACACATTCATGCACACACACACACACACACACACACACATCCAGTCCTTGACTGCAGGGGCAGACCGCATGCTTGTCATTAGCTCTGCGGAGACGTCCGCAGCGCCGTACAGTAATATTCACCTCATAATGTGACTTCCAACATTTATCATATGTACACATTATGCATATACAGAGTCATTTGCCTTCGAGGAGCTTTGTGATTTCCTCGTTAACTTCTCCAAATGTAATGAATGTGTCGTTGAACCGAGTTGTGTGGCTCTGTTAATTATGGCCCCGTTTCAGCAGCTCTCTCCATGGCAACCTAAAGTTCTGCCTGTCACCGTGTGAGAGATGAGGGAATAAAGACATTTTCCCATTATGCTGCCACCCCGGCGTGCATTTCTCTCCTCCAGACAGGCCTGCCGAGGGATCGGCGCTGATCTTTTAGCTCCCTCTGCTGGGCGATATGATGACGTCGAGCTCGTTGTCTTCTGTACTGGGACCGAAGTGAGTGGTGACCATCGGCGTTTGCGTGAAGCCCATGAACAGCGATGTATTTATGTGTGTTCATCAGTAAAGAGGAGGCTCAACAAGGCGAGGTTTAAGGGGGCGATGTTGGTGTCCACATGTTGAGCTCACTGGCAGGAGCTGGAAACCGTTGAGCAGTTGCTATTTGAAAGCTCGGCGGCATCAAATTGAATATCATGACGCCGATTAGCATGCAAATGAGCCGTTTCCTCTCATTATTGTTCTGACAAACAAGCGCCGGTTAATGGGGGGGTGTTTACATTGCACCTACAGCATAAATGAGCCCGAGCTAATGAATGTAAATGAGCAGAGTTCAGAGATTGGTGAGATGCCGCCAATTCACTCTGAAAAAGTATGACATGAAGAGGAAAATGGATGTTCACAACGTGTTGGATCTCAAGGAAGTTTGAGGAAGTTGTGAAAGTCTTCTTCTCTCAGTGTTGCTTTTTTTTATCTTTTCTTTGTTCCCTTATAAAACAACTGAAGCATAAAATCGAAATACTCCCCTTCCTCTAATAATGTGACACAAAAAGACATGGAGCCCTGGACGCAGATCAAATTTCTGCTCTCCCAATTACAACCCTCAGTGTTATGTCTGAAGTGGCCCCCTCAGGTGAAGCTGCCAAATGCCATCGTAACTTTCTCATCATTTGTGTCTCATCATTTGTGTCTCATCATGTGTCGTTCAGATCATCTTTTTCCCATGAAACCGGAGCGTGAACGAGGCTCAGTTTCGTCACCAAAGGCTCGACTGCCATCGGCGAATATCTTCTTCTCTGAAGATGGCCGCTCATGGATTGGCAGTGTGTTTACAGGTAATAACCTATTTCTTTGAAGGGTTGGGATGGACCACAGCCAAGACCGAATACAATCTACTCCGTACCAGAGCTGGCAGAACACTCCACTGCGGAAAAAAGAAACAAGCTCTCGGGTCAGGGACTTGGTTTGTCATTCCCTATAAATGAACTCCTCGGCTCGTTGAAAACAAGATGAAGGATGACAAAGTGACTTTTCCCCACTTGCCAGTCTCCCACTTGCCCGTGGCCTTTGTGCCACTTCTCTCGCTAAAGTGTATTTTTAGGTGTCGTGAGGGGTTTAGTCGTCGGTGAACTTCTTTTTGATGGATTGTTTTGGCCGAAGCCGTCCGTTCTTTCCTCGCGGTGGCTAACTGTTGTCTACGAGGAAACGCTCGAGCCCCGAGGGAGATCGATGAAGAACAAAGTGTCTGTTCTTTTATTTCACTGTTCAAAAGTGGCTGTGAAGTCATTAATAATGATATCTGATATTGAATTATCACCTCAGTGTGCAGCGCCTGACGGCTTTACAGAGCGAGTACAAGTCTAACTGCAGGACGAAACACAACAGAATACTTCTACATTGTTCTGCTATTTTTCTTACTAGATTAAAACATTTGTTTTCTCTATACTTTGTGTTCTCCATCTTTCCACGGTTTTCCAGCACTAAACTGCTACTGGCAGCAGAGAGAAAGAAGAGTGTCAGAGGTTTGTGAACAAAGATCAGTCGACATCTGCTGCAAGCAAGAGATCCGTCAGCAGGTGAGGAAATTCCTTTCAGGTTGACATCATTATTTCCATTACTCCTGTGGAAACAGAGACTCCTGTCATACATACACACTGCTCGTCTTTACTGCAAACTGAGTGTGTGTGTGTGTGTGTGTGTGTGTGTGTGTGTGTGTGTGTGTGTGTGTGTGTGTGTGTGTGTGTGTGTGTGTGTGTGTGTGTGTGTTTGTGTAGACAATATACCAGAATGTATTACTGCACTCGCTATCGGCCAGCTCAATCATAAACAGTTGTGTGTGTGTGTGTGTGTGTGTGTGTGTGTGTGTGTGTGTGTGTGTGTGTGTGTGTGTGTGTGTGTGTGTGTGTGTTTGCTTGGCTGATGGCCATGTGTTGATGTCAGGCTGCATCTGACTCTGTGGTGACATCATCAAGATAAAGAGCAGCGTTTGACCTGAACACAGTTCTTGTGACGCGGACACAAGGCGTTTAAGAATTGTGTGTGCGTGTGTGTGTGTGTGTGTGTGTGTGTGTGTGTGTGTGTGTGTGTGACAGCTGACAGCTCTGGACTTAATAGCATCCACAGGCTGGACTTCAGGACTCCAGAGGATGATTGCATCGTGATTCACAAACTCATACGCACACATATACGACAACAATCTGTCACACACACACACACACGCGCGCGCACACACACACACACACACACACACACACACACACACACATCATTCTTTCCATCCTCAATTGAATAATACTGGCTTTGCTTGTGAACAGTTTCAAATTTTTATTTCCAAAAGACAATTTTCAATGCATAGCTTTTACAACACACACACATACACAGATACTGAAGAAGGAGGAGGCGGAGGGGGAGGCAGCCCCGGCAGCGTCCTTACTTTGGTAAAGATGTCCTCTATGATAAGCGTCACACATACGACAGTATCAACAGATGAATGCAGACAGACAGGAAACCTATTTTGTTCCCCAATACTTACATTGAAAGGAACAGTCTGACAGGAAATATGAATGCTTGGCGTCAAACTGAGATGGCGATGGAGAAGAAAAATATCTCTAAACCTTCTGTGCAGAGATATCTTCATGTCTGGGACATGATTACACCTCTCAATGCTTCGATGATTCCCAAAATAAAATCATTTTGACCATATGTTCATAGAAAATAGGACCTGGATTAATACAAAGACAGAAAACTCCTCGCCTTGCCTCATTGAAATTAAAAAAAAAGAAAAAAGATAAATGGACTGCACTCATATCGCTCTTTTCTTCTGTAAAGATGCTGATGCATTTTTTCCAAAGCGACTTACATTTTTACTATACGCCGTAGACACAGCAACGGGGAGCAGTTCGGGGTTAGGTGTCTTGCTCAAGGACACATCGCCGTGGACGAGAAGGCTGAATGAAAGACAGGCGTGCTAACCACTGAGCCGCAGTCGCTCCATTCACACAGCGTGATGGCGGTGCAGAGGCCATGCGAGGCGGTGCTCTGACTATCAGGAGCGGTTTTTGAGATTAAATGAGGGATTGAACCACCCACTCTGCAAGTAACGGGCAACCCACTCTTCCTTCTGAGCCGTATCCACCCCAAAGAATGCAGAACTGTGGAAAAACAGCAGCCTGACGGGCCTGAAAACAACACTGATAAGAGAACCCAAAAGGTTGCGCGGCAGAAAGCCAAAACAATGTGCAGAAATATCCAAGAGCGGCACGTTCTCACGCCCAACTCTGCAAATACGGACGCTTGGTCAGTGGCCCTAAGCTTCAAGCTATGACGCACGAGCTACCCTGGAGCGGAAGGCGTGCTTGTGTCAATATACGCTCATTACATGCGTGAAGTCTCTTTTTCAGAAAGTTAAACTCAGGTGTAGTTAGTTTTTATGTTTACTTACCAGCAACACTACTTGGTTAGAGTTAGGAAAAGATTGTGCTTTGGATAAAAACATGTATGTTTTAAGTATTTAGTAAGTAACCTTACAAAACTAAGGTAAAATAAGTCAACATTGTTTCACAGGGGAAACAAAAAACGGTCTAAAAACCTCGACTCCCGCCTCTTACGGACTTTTCTCACGCTTTACACGACGCTAGTTGCTCAGCGTATCCTCGAACTCCAATGTTACCCCATCCTGCTTCACATTGGAGTGATCTGTTGGCCTTTTATTAGACGTCAAGTGTTCCACGAGTCGGGAGCACGAGCATGATGCTCATAGGGGAACGACATCGCCGGGTGATATTTCTCTACGGGCTCGTCACATGTCAAACCTTTCACATAAGTGTCATAAAACAAGTTGTTGGCATATCGATTGTTGCCACTTAAGTAAACATGACACGCAACAACAAGCGAGCGCTGGAGTTTCTGGAATGTGTGTTCCCCTTATGCCTGACAGACACAGAGATGAAAATAAAAATCAATCTTCCCATCTCATCGTGTTTTCTATTTGACAGCAAACCATATTCTTAAAAATTGTCAAACTGTTCCTGTACCGAAGAGAAACAGAGGCCTCGTGGTGATGGACATCCATCACGCTAACTCCACTTGTGCTTCAGATGAATCAGAATCACAGTATTTGAGTTACTTTCTTCATATGTTGAGAGGCTTTGTGAGCATTTTAACAGCAATGTGTTGAGGTGGGAAGAAATAAAAAGGATAATAGCAGTCCAGTAAAGCAATGTCAGCACCAAATAACTAGTTATATACCATAAGAGCATTTTTTGTTTTACATTAAAGCATTGCTTAATATACGGCTTTCGTACAAGTGGTCTATGCATACTGTATATATTAAAACATTTCTCAAAAATCCTTCAAGAGATCACGCAACCTGGATAGTTTATTTTAAAAAAAAATCTCTCTTAGCTAAAATATCATCTTTAAGTGAGATCGTACTCTCATCACAGACCAGATCTTTGGCTCGCAGCTACTCGGTGTTTCTCTTTCCAGCATTGACTTTATGTTTCTGACGTTGAGACGTTCAAACCAGCTCGTGGTCCAGATGCCCTCGCTACACCAGATGCCCTCGCTACACCACCTCCACGTAGTTGGCCGGGTAGAGCCCCTCGCACCCGTCGTCCTTCATCCCCCGACACCAGCCCTGGTCGTCCTCATCCTCGATCTTCAAAAACTCCTCAGCTGAAGGGAGACAGAAATACAAAATGGGGATTGCAACCAACATTTTTTTTTATTCATTAATCGATTAACCCGTTGAAAACTGTGGAACCAATTTTGGCTCCAGACCTCCTTTTCCCTGTTTGAGTGTGTTTGAGTCATTGTAGGAACCCAAAATTGATTGTGTTTGTTGTATGTATTTGTTCAGCAAAGTCTTGCGGAAAAAAATGTATATCTGCAAAAGAAATCACTTTTAAAAAGATATTTTGATCCTAACTATGAACGTCCAGCATGATATGACTCAGATTCCCCGAAAATGCCTCCTCAAGCAATCAATAAGACACCTTTTTGGAAAGATTAGGACCTAAAGAATCAGAATCTGCAACAAAACTCACAATAAAACAAAACCTCGGCCTGTTAGGAAGGAGTTTCAGTCAAAAAACTGTGTCGTTCGGTTCAAAAATGGAAAAATTACGTATTTTATGCCAAAATATTGCCTGAATGGGGCAAAAAATAATATATATTTTATATATATATATATACTTAAACTATTAAATGACTAGTGACAAAATATTTGATTATCACGTTTTCTGCAGATAAACTATTCGACAATTCACAATAATTTTAGACAATGACGTCGACTTCATACTCGTTTCAGCGAGTGCAGTCCGGTGAGTCGTGTCGGATGGTTTGTGTTTGTTTACCTGCTTTAAATGACAGCTCATCGGTCTCCTGGCCGGCATAATCATACATAGCTCGTACTCTCACTCCTCCAATGATCACACTGGAGGAAGAGGAAGAGGAAGAGGGACAAACAGAAGACGGCTGGATGTCAGATCAGCTGCACGAAATCAGATCCTTGTAAAAACAAAAGCTTTAACAATTCCCTTGAATAAATAATAAATACTCACCTCCTCTCTATTGTTCCTTTCTTTTCAACTTCTTTCTTCCCTTTTTTGCTTTTCTTTTCGGGCATCCATTCCTCAGAAACATTTGAAAAAAAGATTTACTCAACATTTAACTTCAGACCAAAAAAATAGAGAACATTAAGAATTGATATTAACATTAATATACCTGGAAGTGGGGCCAGTCGGTGGGCATGCCGGGCCCGTTGGTGTTTTTCCACCAGCGAAGGTCCTCGTGCTCATCGATGGCCATCAAGGTGTCGTGGAGCTCGTTGTACTCGGCCCTCACACTGAAGGAGCGTAAAAAACAGCACACAAAATGAGATTGACAAACACTTAAGACCGAAGCAAACCAACGCAGAACTCCACGGGACAAAAATACAACGCAGAGCTGTTATCCATGACATAGTTCAAACAGTTTCACTGTCTCTGGTGCTGACATTTCACTGCAATGGAAATTAAACTGCTGCATCGTGAATTGAGCATAATCATCAAACACACACAGCAATATAGGAGGATGAATACTTTATGGGTGTATGACATGCTGGTATTCATTTTAATTTTACCTGTTGATGTTCCTTTGCTGCTTATACTGAGACTAAAGTGTATTTAAACCTCTAATTGGCACATAATCTACTTGCATCTACTTGTCATCAAGAGCATTTGAAGTAAAGTGTTACCCAAACATCCAGCAGATTAACAGAGAGGACATCATTTCTATCATCTCCTGTAGATTTGATGAAGTAATTCAAATCCTTTATTGCTATTAATTCCGTTAATATATTAGAAGTGAGTCACTGAGTCGTGCAATATGCCGCTGAACAGCTTTTGATTCGAGCGAAATTAAGTCAAATTATTGACTTTTTTACATACTTAGACACTAATGACACACCTGCCCCCACGCCCCTCCCCCCCATACACACACACACACACACACACACACACACACACACACACACACATTGATCTTCATCTAATCAGCAGAGACAGAACGTAGTTGTTCACCTCTCATTGTTGGTGATGTCCAGGTGCTTGTGGATGGAGAGAAAGGCCTGTTTGAGGAAGACGATCCTCTTTCGCTCCTCGTCCTGCGATTGGTCAAAGATGGACTCCATCTCTTCCATGTAGCGCGGAGCGTAGCGGTTCACCTCCTCCAGGACTTTTTCATAGCGGGCACGAACCTGAACATTTAGACACACTTTCACACACTGTTCAGGGTCGTCTTATACACACACAGTCGCTCACGCGAAGGTGGAGGTTACCCGACTCCCTCCTGACCACAACCCCCACCACAAAGGTTAAACTGAAACTAGATTGACAACTAAATATGAACAATTGTCTTGAACAAAACTCTTTTTGTTCTCTCCTGACTTTTTTGGGGCATTTCAAGGTTTCTTAGCGCCAACGAGTGTCGATCAGTGAGCCAGCTCAGGCGCCGGGAAGAAAATGTTGGCTTTGTGCATCCACCATATGTTGAATAATAGACGTTTTTCTTTTCCTTATTTTCTTTTGATGGACGTTACTGCAGTTGGGCAGAGTAAATAATGCATTGCAACCAGTGACTCACACAAAACAATTTCTTGCTTTTTGGGTTGGGAAACCTCAAACAGACGGCGTGAAAGTGTGCCGCATCGACACGTGCTTGTGTGTGTGTGTGTGTGTGTGTGCACTAACACAGCACCTCACGAACACGCTGTTTGAAAGCACAACTAGCGGTCAAAAGCTCCACAGAGTAATCACTGACAAGAATCAGTCAATAACCCGGAACAGAAGGAAACCAGTCGACAGACAAAGTAAAAAAAACAATCATCCAAACTCAAAGCAGCGCGATGAAACATGCTGCTGACCTTCTCGGCCTCCTGTTGAACCAGCTCTCGCTCCTCTTGGATCTTCTTCTGTTTGTCGATGGCGACGTCCGGGTTTCCCTGAGCGTGCTCGTCTCGCTCCCGGGCCGCCTGCTCCTTGCGGCTCACTTTGTGGTACGCCCTCCTGGCTTTATCCAGCTGCGGAGGAACCAGAACGTCTCAGCTACACTCGCCAAGGGACGAGGAACGTGCAGCTCAAGTTGTTCACAAAGTAAGTGTGTGTGTGTGTGTGTGTTGACTTTTCCGGACACCAACGATCATCCATCCAAGAGCAATTCAACCTGTGAGGATCATTTGGAAGATTAAGATGCGCCTGGCTTTGAAAAGCCGAGCCCATGCCCAGAGTCGCGTTTTGTGCCGCATGCGGCCTTTTACTTAATGAGGATCCATTTGTGATATTGCATCTTGCAACGTATTGATCCCCTAAATGTTTGTATGTTTGGGTATATTGTGAATGAAAAATATGTAGTTCTACTTCAGATGGAAGTCGTGTCCTCATCGCTGCTCTCCAATCACAGGAAAGCACAGATTGTGTAACTCCCGCTATTTCATTGTTACTTATTTAGTATTGAATATTTAATGTAATCAAGAAAAAGGATTTCAAACCAAGCTTTCAGGGGCTTCAAGTATTTTTTCTTCCGCATATTCTTGTTTACATAACATATAATACATAGTTTATAGTGTATCTGTACTTCCTCTACTTTGACATTAGGTGTTGCTGCTGCAACTTTGCACACACTTTAATGCAATTAACTTCAAATTATCTTCTTATTGTATTTATTAAAAAAAAATCTTATTTTGGTCTTTATACTAGGGGGAGTTTTTTTTCATAAAACATTTGAAAACAACAGATTGTTTCTCAAAGAGATCACGAGACAAGGTTTACAGAGTGTGCTGTAGAGAAGAAAAAGCTATTTCCTTTCATGTGGACTCCACTGGGTTTATCAGGCTCTTTACATCTTTAAAGGAGACGTGTAGTCTGGCTTCCTCTATCTCATATCAGTATCAGACTCCAGCGTCATATCATCAGTATCACACCAAACCCGGCGACGCAGACCTTTTTAAGTCGTTTGGCCCACGGCTTCTGAGCGCGCGTGAAGCCCGTCTCGATGTCCTGGGACTCCTTGAAGCCTCCGAACAACTTCTTGTGGAAGGTGTCCTTCTGCCAGGTCCGGACCCGGTCTCCATCCTCTGCCACCAGGGAGCGACAGATGGAGGCGTGTAAGGAGGCCAGCCGGTCGGCCGAGGACAGAAAGCACTGCCACGCCTTCAGGATGGATCCGTACAGCGGACCTGAGGGAGGAGAAGAAAGAAACACTCAGTAAATGTGACACGATAAAAGCTCTTTGTGCTTCTGAAATCATTAGAATAACCCGCGAGTGTTTCCATGAAGCACAACATTTGAACTGGAATATATATTTGCGTCTCTTATCACAGAAAGGAGACTTTTAAGAGTCGTAGTAAACTGCGTTGACAGAGGCAGCAGAATACTTACTGGAGTCCACCACTGGCTTCCACTTGTTGCTCCACTCGCTGAGCTGCTGGGCGTACTGCCGCTCCACACGAGCTCGCTCCTGGAAACACGCCACGATGTCATTGCAGGCCTGGAAGGCGTCTTCTGTTCGCTTCACAGTGGGCTGATAGTTCCCAGGCTGCCAGGACACAAAGAGAGAGGAAGATCTGCTGTTCACACCACGTAAACAAGGGGATTCATGGACGGAGCGGTTTTTAATCCCTGATATCATAATGCCCAACAACATATTCAGTATTCACGACAGCCTTTTTCAGTTTAATTTCTTTCTGGCTTCACTTTCGATGCCACGTTAAAAAAAATTCATCTGCTCACATTTCAATCCTGGCAGAGTGGCGACAGCATGTGGGCAATAAACTGATTTAGATCAAATAATTTAAGTCTCTTACACTCTTAATACCAATATCACTTCTACTGCTTCCTATAATGTCAACACCGATGCCATTACTGCTGCTGTTACTTCTATTTATCAGAGTATTATCAATATATTAAAACTATTAGTTGCAGTTGTCTTTTCAGTAAATGGACATGTGCAGTGCTTTTCTAGTCTTCCAACCACTCTAAGCGCTTCAACACTATGACATCATTCATCCATTCACACACTGATGGGAGGAGCTACCATGCAAGGTGTCACATCAATATTATCAACCATTCATACTCTGTAGGCGCAGCTACGGGAGCAATTTAGGGTTAAGCGTCTTGCTCAAGGACACGTCGACATGGGCTGGTGGCGCCGGGATCGAACCGCCGATCCTCTGATTGAAGGACGACCCCTGCTCACCGCTGAGCCCCACTCGTCCCCGTTACAGCAGCACGAGCGCTGCCTCCAGTAATTCAAACTTGATTTATGTGGCTCCTGTCAAAGAAATACTGTGCCGCTGTGCTTCTGTGATTAACACAATAACAGGATGCAGTTCAACATTTGAGGAAGAAGCACTTTGACACTCTTGCCAAGACTTAAATGAGAAGATTGATACCGCTCTGCTGACAGGCCGCTGGATCCAGCTGCTTATTGACTGTTCGGACCAGAGAATGATATTGAGCGTCTCATCTGACGCTCAGCAAGAAAGTGAATAAGCGGATTTCCTGAAACGTCGACCTATCCCTTTAATCGTCGCTCTGTTCCATTTAAGTCTCCCAGTCGCTGTGCCAGCGCACATCTTTAAACCGACAAACGCTGTGCAGCCAATATTAATGTCATCAGTTACACCAGTTTGACATTGAACCGTCCGTCTATTGGTCCGTCTCACATTCTCTTGCCAGTCAGTCATAGCAAGATCCAGCTCGCATGCGCATCTCCCTTCACAGCCGTGACAGCGCCGCAGCCGCCTGAGGTCGAGCCCCACGTGCTCCAAGTGGCTCTTCACTGGCTTTAGGTTTCCTGCGGTAGCATCTAATGCCGGCGGCGGCACAGGGCGCGGCCGCTCGGACACGAGGACGCGGCTCCCGGCCTTAAAAAGACAGACGGAGAGGGAAGTGAAGAGGGCAGTCGACGCGAGGCCCTGAGTGTAATAACATATCTGGAGCAAATGTGTTGTTTGTGGATGTGGTATTTGGAAATCTCTCTGCAATTTTCCTGGCAGCCGACGTGAGCTCCTCCTCAGCACTCACTCCTCTCTTTTGCACTTTTCTGTCGGGCTCTATCTGTTCGTCACTGACACGTTTAGACAGCTGCTTGGAGGTTTCGGGACAACATACGTGTTGCCATGTTGTGTCGAATCATCTGAGGCCATGCGCTTTTTGCTGATACCATAGAAAGAACATGTTTAAGTGGGACAGAGATAAAAGTGAACATGAGTTTCTTGTGGCTAATCGTTTTCACTCGTCAAACAGGTGTATTTCTGTCTTTAATTGATGCTAAAACTGTCTAAATACTTTTCATATATACTGAAAACACTCAAAGGATTAATCAACATGGAGGACATCTCCAGTAAAATATAAAGAGTGTTCATATTTATTGAGCTATTTGTGTTCAGGCATAGTGATATTTATACATAATTTGTCTGTCCTTTCACACTTCTACGGATATATTTTTGCTTTAATATTTCAACAGTTATCTGGTTGTCACATACTTGAAATCCTGTAGAAGTCAGAATACACATGTATTGAAAGTTAAACGTGCCCTAACAACTGTTAAGGAGACATATTTTCATGCAGCCTTTAAAGACTTTAAGACTTGATACCTTGAAGGAAACACTCGGTTCCTTTTGGCCTAATCACAATCAATCGATTACTTCTCATTAGTGGCCTGCTGTTTCTCTCTCTCCTTTCCTTCTGTCTTTCTTTCTTTCTGCCCGTTGTGGTTTACACTGACTCTCCTCACTCGTCTGAAAATTAAATAGAAACAGCTGAGGAATCCAGTTTGAGGCCAACGGCAGCGCTGCAGAGACCCAGTTGGCCAATCTCTGAGGCCGATGCAAATCTGCTACTAGAGAATCTGTCGGAGCCATAAAACGCTGTATCGGAGAAAATGGCCACAGGCCTCCATTGAAAAAACACACTATTCATGTCTAGAACCAATCATATCGAGAGCATAAAGGACCACCAGCTGAAGTAATGCTCGCAGTTACCGAGCTGCTAAAGGTCGCAGTAGCAGTAGTTACAGCAATATTATAGAAATAGTGCCAGCTTAGACAGAAATGTTTGTCCTAAAAGAATAGCAAGGCTCGTCATTCCCGTCAAATACGAAAAGTCTGCTGCAGATTTGGAAAAAAAAACCCATCATCGTTTCTTTTGTACTTGAAAACAGCAAAAGGATGTGTGAAGAGAGACGCTCCATACAGCGTCTTTACGAGAGATGAGGAGAGTGGGAACATGGGCCCGGGGCTGAGACTGATGCATCACAGCTGCTTGTATCTATTAGTAGAGTACACTTCTACACATCACAGCTAATATCTTCAAGTGGTGGTGACTTTGCAAATCCAAAAACAAACAAAAGAAAGAGCTTCGGTGTGCAGTCTAATGACAGACGGCCCTGGAGCGCGTCTGCAGGACGACGCAGACGAGAACTGGCCCGCAAACACGTGCGGCCGGCAAAATTACAAGGAGGGGAGCGATGGTGGAGCTGCACATGGAGGCCGACGGGAGACAAAGCCGGCATTGAAGCGGTAGAACACACAAATTAGATAGTCGGGCCACTTTGAATGTTGGAAGTGTTTCCAGCTTTAAAAACATGGCGGGCTGTGGCTCGTAAACAGAGAGCAGAGCAGTTCATACGCAGAAGAGTCAAATAGTTGGACGTGTATTACTGGTGCTGAATCGGAGCGGAGAAAACGTTCGATAGTTCTCAAGATTATGATGAAATGAAAGAGTCGACGAGTGTACAATTCATCATGTGTTATTGTGTGAATAATTCTCAATAAAAAGGTCCAGTGTGATGAAGATAGATCTAAAGCTTCACTTACTACTCTGTCCTGTATTGTGTCCTTGTAAAACATGTATTGACCTTTTATTTACGAGGTCATCATTTCTTCGAAACCAATTCATTTTCATTATTTTCTTTATTATGTCGAGGAGTGGGAATGGAAGCCATCGCATCTTATCTGAACAATATCTTTGGTCAGTGAAGTTCAACCTTTGTGTCACTCACTAAGCAACTTGATTGAGACTTTATTTTTAAAGGACAAGTTTGGGGAATAAGCGTATTAGATGAGAACATCAACGCTACTCTGAGGTCTGTGCCGTACATGTGAAGCTGCCGGCGGTTAGCTTTGCAGAGACTGGAAACAGCTGGAACCGCTGGCTCCATCTGAAGGTATCAAAGGCCACCAAGCAGCACACCTTCAACTCATTAGACGTCAGGAAGTCACATTGGACAAAGTCGTGTAACCTCAGAAAAGAAAGGGGAACGAGCTCTACATAGGAGCTGAACACACTCATCCTCACCGAGCAGAAGAACCCGCAAATAAACACAGCATGCAGCAGAACAATGATGTCACAGAGGGCCGGGAAAATGGAAAAAACGTGTCCTGGATCCACAGAGAAACGAGCCCGGTGCTTTACCGGCTCCACTGTCGAGCAAACACAGACAATCAAATACCTAATGAGCTGAGCACGATCACAAATCCCCCCTGGAGGACAGATAACCCAATCACACCAATCCAGAGTGCACAATGGTACACTATTCTCATCGAAAAATCAAAGCACAGCCTTGTTCACACTGATAGGAAGACTGAACTAAACCGTCTGGTTTGAAAAAGGAAGGTCACCAAGACTCCAGGGGGAAATCTTCCTGGGATCCGTCTTTTTCTTTGTCCCCGAAAGAGACACACGAGATACACACTCTTACCATCCAGAAGCTGCGACTGCTGGCGTCTCCAACGCTGCTGTCTGACGGCAGAGTCGACATCCTGTTCTCTGGGAGAGAAGAGCATGTGATTAGTTCAGAGGATCCTCTTCTTTTTAGTCGGACTGTTGTGTAATCAGCTCCCATGTGAAGTCTTTGGGGAGTTGCATCAACTTTGACATGTTATTTTAATCACAACGATGATATGTATGTCATGATATGAGCCTTTTTTTGAGGGACAATCTCGTCCGTGAAGCTATATTCATGTTCACCAGAGGTTAGTGAATGTAAAGTATGTGACTCTTATTATTACAGACTGTATTCTCACATGATTATGTCCCCGCCTACATGTTTCAACGTTTCATAATTCAGTCATGAGCCCGTACGGGTCAATGGAAGAGCCGCTAATCCATTAGGAAACCACATCATCTCAACCCACAAATATCATCAAATGCGTTGATATGAATGACTTTTAAAGTGTGCATTTCATCATTAATGAAAAATGAAGTGTATTTACGGGGTACAACGGCAGAAGTAGCTCCCGGGGTGCAAGTGCCACTGGTTGGGAATCCCTGTCTTAATGTGCGGTACGTCTCTTTTAAGGGTTTATGATAGGAGAGCACTCGAAAATCCCCTCAGATAAATGACCGGCCATTTAATGGAGGCTCGCTAGGCCCATTAAAGAGTTGTAGCTGCTGCCGGAGGATGATGTGTACAGTAAATTTAGGCATGGTGTAACAACATCAGTGAGTATCCGTGAAAGCAATCCAGCTTTCAAACATGAGCGATCCTAAAATAAATTGGGGGGTAAAGGTCACCCCGTCCCATCATTCCCACTCATTCAGAAAGGAAACAAGTAAAAAGTTACGGCTGACTCAAAATGAATCGATCTACATGAAGTACTCGAGATCTTTGAGGGACTTTAAGCTCATGGTTCCACTTTAAGATGAGATACTTTCCCTGATAAATATTTAAGCGCGCAGCAGTTTTGCCTTCTGGTGTTTCAAACCCTCGCTGCACCCGGAGCTGAACTCCACCCAGACGCAGCCTTCATGTCGTGCCTGTTTTTTTGTTTTTTTTTGTTCTCCCTGCAGCCATCTCTCTCTCTCTCTCTCTCTCTCTCCATGGCTCACAATTAGTGTGGTTGATTTCCCTCCACATCCTGCTGTTCACGCGGCGTCACATGCTCCAGTGGGAGCATCATGCCGTGCCGCTCCCTGCCCGGATCTTCCTCGGCTCACTGTCGCGTTGCTCCGTCGAGGTCTGAGGTCTCGTAGATTACACAACCCTGCGTTCTGCAGGAGGTCAGAGGAATAACGGATCGCCTCCCTTTTGACCCTTGACCTGGACTTCCTGCCCCCCCCCCCTCTCCAGTTGCATTGCTGTCCTCGGGGGACTGTGTCTGAGTTTCCAGAGGACAGAGGGGGTGGGGGAGCTGGGCTGTCCCTCATATCAAATAAGTTGGTGCATTCCTGCAAGTTTCACTAAGTAATCTCCAAACTCATGACACGAGTAAAGAGCCTGTGGGAATTTAATCCCAACTGATTATTCATCCTCTCAATACACAAGCAAGTCACTTACACTACAACTGTAGTCCCCTGGCATGCCTCTCAAATATGATTGTATAGCTGTATAAACATTAAGATCGGTCTGTGTAAAAGAGAAAGCGTGACGTGCAACTAAATATCTGCAGAAATCAAGGCATACGCCTTTCAAACATCATGTCATAGACTTCATAATCAATTTAAACTTCCTCTGAAAGGCTGGGGTGGGCCTCGCTCTCCTGAAAATTTAAACAACACAGGTCTGAAAATCCTCTAAATAATTATATATGAATATAAATGTATGTATGAGACAAATTTAAGTTGGACTGGAGTGCCCGATTGGTTCATTTTCATGCTACTTCACCATCCTACCGGATAACTTACCGCCTAGCAGCACAGATCTAGTTCCACCATGGGGTCCTCCAGACTTTATATAATCTCTTGGCAGGTCAGGCAGGAAATTTGTTCCCCCAGTTTTCAATAGTCCGGCCGCGACCCGGTCCTCCCAGTATCTAGAGCTTGAGCTTCTCGTGTTAAATCTGAGTAACAACGGACTCAGACCGAAGGTCGACCGCGTTATGAGATCCCATCTGGAGTTTACAACCAACTCTTTCACCCCTGTATCCTGCACCCACTCTGGCACCCACACTCACTCCTCCCCCTGTCCCCGTTTCATCTGTCACACATAACTCACCACACACACACACACACACACACACACACACATTGCATAGAGGAAATATATAGTATCAAATGAACACACAGAGCAGAAATAGGAGCTCAGTCCGCTCTGACGAGCAGCTCCGGCCATGGGAGGCGAACAGGACGCTCACAGTTGCTTACCTCTGTGAATGTTGGGGCCCTCTCTGCTTCAAACCCCCTTTCCTTCTTTTGTTGGGCAGCTGAAAACTTCTTTTTTTCCAGCTCAATCTCTGTGCAGACCGTGAGGCTCCTCTCTCTCTCTCTCTCTCTCTCTCTCTCTCTCTCTCTCTCTCTCTCTCTCTCTCTCTCTCTTTCTCTCTCTCTCTCTCTCTCTCTCCGTCTTGTCTTCTTCACTCTTCTCCTCGTCTTCTCCAACTTTGGTTTTTCCACTCGTCCTGCACAGTGCTGCTCCTGCTCTTCCCTTTTCTTTAGCTCACTGTTTGTGTCAGATGAGTTGGCTTCTTTTTTTTTCTTCCCTCCTTTTCCTCCCTCACACCCCCTCCCTCCCTTCCTCCCTCCTTCTCTCTCTCTCTCTCTCTCTCTCTCTCTCTCTCTCTCTCTCTCTCTCTCTCTCTCTCTCTTCAAAACAGCTGCAGGGGAAACTCTTGTTCTTTGCTCTCCACCACTTGTTGAAGATCGTCTCGTTTTTTCTCTTTCATTCAGTCGCTTCACCTCCGTCAGAAAAGTCTTAATGAGGCAGAGAGAGAGAATGTGTGTGTGTGTGTGTTTTGTGTGTGTGTCTAGGTGAGTCACAATAGCTGAGTCACCAGCTAAAGTGTATGCATTTGTGTGTGTGTGTGTGTGTGTGTGTGTGTGTGTGTGTGTGTGTGTGTGTGTGTGTGTGAACTGGGCTATTAACTATGTTTTACTATTTTACACTAAGAAGCACGAAGCATGACCAGATAAGGAAAAGTCCATGTGCTCGTCTCCAGACCCCCTCTTCCTCCCCTCAACACTCCCTCAGGAGAGTTCTGTGAGCCTCCGCCTCCACAGCTGGAGGATACATCCGGTGTGTGTGTGCATGTGTGTGAGAGAGAGAATGTGTGTGTGTGTGTGTGTGTGTGTGTGTGTGTGTGTGTGTGTGTGTAATAAAGGCAGAGATCCTTTGAAGTCAGAGACCCCTGAAGAAGAATTGTTCGCGCTCTCGTGTGCTGTTCTTGCTTCTTGCTGCTGAACTTGTGAAACTTTGTCGTGTCAGAACTTGTCATGTTAATAACTCCACTGTTTACGCCCAGCAACAAACGGCTTTTAACAAACAGCAATCCAGTGTTAGTAATCCTATAATCACATCTGGAAGGATAGTATCATGACAACAGTGCAGACCCTGTGATTAAAATGATAACAGCCATAAGAGGCAACGAGGAATGAAGCTGATGGTCATTAAGGTTTGCAGTATGGATTCAGCATGCAGTGGCACAATGTAAAGGCTCTAGGAAAAGCTAAAAGGAATATTATAATGGTTACAGTTACAAATAAAGACTCTTAAAACAGATTTACTGAAGTAGACAGCTGTTTACTTTGTTTAAATGGATTGATGCAATCCTTAAATGTTGATGATGATGGTCGTCTTCGGGACAAAAGGACCTTGTTGCTCTTCCACCAAAATCATTGTTTACTTTTAAGCCGTTCATTATTCATATCGGGCAAAATTAAGTGCCGAAAGTACATTTAAAAATAGTGTTGTTTACAAATGTTTTGGCTAGTGCACTTTCCTTGTTTACGTTGATGTGACATCTGAACATATAAATGAAACCAGGCTTCATAATCAGTTTTCAATGCAGGACGTTAGAACCAGTGAGTTAAATCTGTTTATAGATACAGGAAATGCAACTCACTGTTGTGACCCTTGGTACTTTGCTCATTTATGGTCTGACCACATTAACGGGTCTCTTTCAAACTCATTTCAAATATTTTGGCAGATTATACACCCCATTTTTTAAGCCACGAGCATACTTTAATTATAGTTGGCTCTGTTTATTGAGGCATTGATAAATGAGTCAACATATCTGATTTGTAAGTCGGTTCAGTCAAGCCTTTTATCGTTTATCCTGCTGTAACAGTGTTTATTTACATCTACACCTCTGTGTAACTATAACTGTCTGCAAGTTATTATTGGGAAGTTTTCAACGGAAGTGTCATACCTCTTCTAATCACACTGAATAACTGCAGCTTTATTTTGATAAATATCTGTAGTTGCATTTTGGGAACACTAGATGGTAGAATAAAGGGTGGTTTTAAAATACAAGCAACGGTTATTTGAAATAAACCCGATATTTGTTTCTTTCATTTCTACTTCATCTTAAATATGATGAGTGTTTGTGCCCCTGAAGTTGACTGCTTGTGCTGCTAGAAAGAAATACTTGTATTACATTTACAGTGTAATGCAGAGAAATGTTATCGCCCTCTGGTGGCCACTTGGTATAACTACTTCCATTGTAATATATTTGATTTTGAAAGCTTTATTTGGAAGTAGTACTAATATCGTTGTGTTTGACTCAATTATAAGGTTTCTTTAACCCGTAGCGTCCATTTCATATTTTTCTCATTGGTTACAGAGGAGTAAAGTAAAACGCAATAACACATTTTACTGTATTTTCGGTTACTTTGAAGATGTGTGGAGGTTTCGGGGGCATCTCAAAGAATTTCTTGAGTTATTTGGAAATTGTCAGTAACGTGTCCATTTTTAATAACCCCTCAGTAATATAATTAGAGGTAAATAAAGCAGAGATAATCTGTTTGAGACTTGTTTGTTGGCCATTTTTCTGACTGACCTCTCCGGTCCGTTAGGGGGCGGTAATGTTCTTTAGAGCTGCCGGTTAACCGACCTTCAGTAAAACAGAGGAAGTGAACGAGGCTTCGGTCATTTTCCTGTCCTCCTCGACTGGAGCGCCTCTCGTGCTACTGGTAAGAAGATATGTTACTATTTAGTTTGTTTAATCATCGTATATAATAGATTAGTATTGGATGACGTTAACATTCACTGCTGCGAACTGTTTTCGCCTCATACCATAGCTCATTGCTGTTAGTTAAACTTGCATTCACTTTGATTAGCATAATTGTAACACAGCTGAAGCACATGAGCCACTTAAACGTCACGTGTTGTCTGGTGCCAAAACATGGCAGCGTGTAGTTAACTGATCTAACGTTAAATGTCAGTTTTGTCGACTGCAGCCGTTTGCTCCGGTGTATTTCCGTATTAGCCTGACCGGCGTATCTTAAACCTTGTGGGCCCATTGCCACGTGGTGCTGCTGAACTCCCAGGTAGCTAACATGCTAGCTAACTACCACAGTAGTCTGTTATCACAACAGTTAGTCGGTTGGTCTAAGCACACTAAACCCTCGCTGCATAAATTAACTTCAAACTCAAAGTCAGAACGGCGGGTTGGTCACGTGGCACAAGAAAAACGCGTCACGTCGCCCCGGGTTTTGACGTGAGCAACTAAAAACACGAACCAATAGAATCCAGATAATGGAAAACGATAAATATGACTTAACGTATTTACATTATTGGCTCGCAGGATGGTTTAGTGGGTTAAACTGGTATCGGCGGTACCACCTGCACACCTGAGAGCTTGCACTAGCTCCTCGTGTTAGGTAGGTTTCCCTCTCCCCTGATGACGTGCACTGGGCTCTGAGTCTATTTGAGGAGAACGTGCATCTTTGGTTCTGACAAGCCAAAGTTCCTGAGGAGAAAATTAATGAATGAATAAATGAATGTTAACAAGAGATCATAGTGATAATACAGTAAAACTTGCTTTTGTCCTTTTTCAGGTGTCTTTCAACAAGTGGCACCACTCATTGGGGCCAAAGAGGTGTGTATTACGTACGTGTGCTCTATTATACATGCCTTGATGGCAACCAACGGCTCTACCAATGTGAAGGATGATACATTTTGCTAACTCCTTGTCTAAATTATGGACAGTGGTGCAGTTACAAACTGTGACCACTAGAGAGCAACAAGTACACGATAGTACCAGTACATCTGTTGAGGACCATACAACTTAAGTAGCACTTTGAAAGCAGACTTGAGAGCCCTTGTTCAGGGTGGTCTAGGATTTTTTGGTGTGTTGAGTAGATAAGTTAAGAAGAGATGCTGCAACAACCCTGTGCTCTCTGATGTACATGCATTCCTGTTTTACACTCGAGCTGTAGTGCAGGCTTAGCTGTCCCTCTCCCCTGATGACTTGCACTGGGCTCTGAGTCTATTTGAGGAGAACGTGCATCTCTGGCCCTGACAAGCCAGAGTTCCTGAGGAGAAAATAAACCAAAGATGGTCAAAAGTGGAAACGATAACAACACACTAACTGCTTTTTTTTCTTTTCTTCGGGTATTTCAGGAAGTGACGCCACTCTTTACCGACTGGACTTAAATCAGGTTTGTCATGACGCGTCATCTCTTTAATATCAGACGGTGTGTTAATGTGGATCTCTTGTGATGTTTAGCACTGGGCTCAGATAATCAGTGTTGATAAAAGTGCAGCTCTGCCCTTGACAAGGCAGGCGCTGAAGAGACGATTGCAAAACAAATGTTTTAACTGCGTAGGATTACGATTTTTCTGACTTCTTTTCCCTGCTGTTTCAGATGCCGGGCTTCCTGCAGACACCATCAGCCGTAGAACCGTGTAATGTGACTTATTTTTCTTTAAATCTTAATATTGTCCTATATTTGCTCTGATTTAATAAAACAAAACTTAATTTTCCACATCTGGCGTCATTCTGTTATATTATCACAATATGCTGCTGTATTTAAATGACACAAATAAGAAGTAGAGTATGTCAACTTCATTTTATTTAGTGTCGGAAACCTGAAACGTTAGTGGGACCTGCATACTTTTTACTGGTCAATTTGTGTAAAGGCGGGTTTCTAGGTTTTGAAGACAAAAAATGTGTAGAAACATGGATGTTTATTTGAGGGGAGGGGATATGTAAGCTATTGTATTGAGCAGTGGCTCTAATGTACCATGTTAATGTTAGAAAACTCAAATGAGTGGCGCTGAAACTAAACTTTCATTCAAACCTGGACATTAATCTGTATTTATCAGACCGTCTACTGATTAAAGATCACTGCAGCAAGATATCCCACTAACAGGTGTGTGCATGGTGCAAATAATAACAATCTTTTTATTTAAAAGCTATTGTAAAGTGCAAGTTTCTCACATTGTAAAAGGAGCCTGTTGGTGCTGATATGCAATTATTTCACATATGCACAGATGAAAAAATAAACTATTACAATAGTTTCATTCAAGAAATGGCAAACAACAAAAATTAGAACTTTGTTTCTGTATCTTTATTATAATTCTAACAATGTATTATCTCTTAAAACATTTGAAATTCATATATGTCTATATGAATGTGTGTGTGTGTGTGTGTGTGCGCGCGCTCTGGAAAAAATGAGAGACCACTTCAAATTGTTCTTAAAATCAGCTTCTCCATGTGTGTGGCAGCCATTTCATTCCCGTGTCGGTTGAATTCCAGTACAGGCGCACCTGATTCTACTTAATGAGGTACCGATCAGGTGATCACCGCAACCACATCTCATTTAATGAAGACAAGTATAAAAACCAGTGCTGTGGTCATCACTATCCTCTTCATTTTTTAATTGGAATAAAAAAAGTGGCTATCGACAGTGACGAAGAGTTAAAAATAAAAATTCATCAACGAGAAGCAAAGAAAAGCCAGGCTGAGGTTTCGCAGAGGACCAGGAGGATCACCTGGTCGTCTCATGGTGGGACGGAGACCGGTAGAAGTCTACGAGTCTCACACCTGTGACATTTAGTGGAGGATCGGTGATGATCTGCGGGTGTTTCGGCGAAGCCGGAGCAGAGCAGATGTGTCTTTGTGAAGGACGCAGCACAACGTCGTCCTGGAAGAAAACGTGCTCCTTTCTGCTCAATGTTCCTCAACTCTTGAGTGTTTTTTCATCTTCCAGCCGGGCGATGCTCCATGCCACACAGCCGGGTCAGTGAGGGTGTGTGGATTAAGGACCACCAGATCAGGATTCTGTCGAGGCTCAATCTCCAGACCGGCATCCCATTGAAAACATCTGGAACGCGGTCAAGAGGAAGACGGACGGTCTCGCGCCTTCAAACCAAGTCGAGCCGAGTCCCTCAACAGCAAAGTGAAAGACTGGGAGAGCATGAAAGCTGTGATTGTAAATCACCAAATATTGATTTCTGAACTCTTCCCAAGTTAAAACACTATCGCGTTGTTTCAAAATTAACATGACCTTTTTTTCTTTGCATTATTCCAGATCTGAAATCACTGCATCTCTTTGATTCTTTTGACCAGTTGTCAATTTCTGCAAATAAATGCTCCACTGACAATATTTGCAATTTGGGAGAAATGTTGTCAGTAGTTTATAGAATATCAAACACATATAAGTAATAGTAAAAGCAGAGAAACTGATACTTTTGAAGTGGTCTCTTGATTTTTTCCAGAGTTGTATCTTCTGTAAGTTACCCTTCATCATTTCATATTCTCATTTTTTAAAAGATCTCTTAAAGGAAAAGAAAATGCTTTCTTGAGAGTTTGACCGATTCCCTCGGATCTGTTTCTCCTGACAGCGACAACGAGCCTCCGTATCTTCATAATAACTTAAATAAGTGCAAAGAAATTACTAAACCAACTGTGTCTCACCAGTCACTTCATCAGAACGTAATTGTATCAGTCCAGTTATATTCAGAAAGTCTTATCTTAAGTTATTATTTTTGCCTTATTTACATAAGCAGATGATTTGGAGACCTGAGAGAAAGCAGCAGAATGAGGCTGTGCAACCAGTTTGGACCGGTAGCCACATTCTGCTGGTTCACCCTTTCAGAAACATAACCTTTGGTGGAAAAATATTTCAAAACCTTTAAAGGGAAATATGAAAAGTCACAGTTGCTAATGGGAATAGGGCCGTTGCATAAGACGTGGTAATGAACAATGAGCCGCAGAAGGTGCTTTGTACAAACGAGGGGATGAAAATGATGAGAGGAAAACAGACTCTAAACACTGTCAGGTCAGGATGTAGAGAACCGGTCACACTGTGCAGAAAGCAGAACAGTTAAATAAATACATTGTACCTTTTCATGTTAAACATTATTTGGAAGACAGAGATTCTTTAGAACTTTTGAGACTTTTTTTTTTTTTTACATCTTAAACCATAATTAGATGACCATTGTTTTCATCGTCCTTATTGTTATGTCCTTTTCATTCAAATATCTCTCCTTGACCATCGGCACGAAGCAGTTGTGTAGGAAAATCGATCTGAATCACATTTGCACATTCACACGCCTGTGTGTTACGTGCACATGAAATACAAAAACTCATTTCTCTCTTCTTTTTTTTGCTGCAAAAAAAAACAGACTGAGCTTAGCAGGGCCGGGAGTAAACTCCCCCCCGATGACCCCGATGTGAAACGCAGGAGAGGTGGAGTGTTGTTCAAGGTAGAGAGGTCATGAGAGAGCCCTTATGTTTGATCCCAGCAACAGTGAGAATAGCAGGACTGAGTTTATGATGAATTATGAATGAGCAGCGGAAGCTGAAAGTAAAGGGACTTCAGAGCAATATGGCACATTGACACATTATGATGTTTGTGTGTGTGATCAACCAAAAGGGGGTGGGGCCTCCCCAGAGTAACAGCTGCAACACTTTCAGTCTCTGCCTGTTATTCAGTGACAAATAACTTTTAAAAGAGTGAGGAAATCATATGTCGAGGCCATCAATGCCAACATGTCATTTTGATAATCGCTCCACAGTCTGACAAAAGCAAAACAGCAAGGAGAGTGTTTCTGAAAGGTGCTTCATATCCAAGTTGCAATGCTTTCCCGTCACATAGAGGCAATGTCAAGGGTACTGTGCACGAAATAATATGCGTCTTTCAGTTCAAAAATACCTATATATACACATATATATTTATATATAGCCAGCACAGTTGTCGTCATCCCACAGTCAGAAAACACACTGACTGCACCAGAGCAACACATCAGTAACCGAAGGCAGAAAGCAAGAACTCTGAAGCTATAATAACAGTAAGGACGATGAAAGTCATAATAATAGTAACAATAAATCTCTTCATATCAATATTAGTATTCCAGTTTTCCCATTTAAAGTTTAAAAATTGTAAGAACAATCATAGTATTAAAACTTGATATAAGCATCTCTCTCAGATCCCCTCGGCCGGGTGGCTGCTTGTTTCCTCCTGGATTTTGTCGAGAGAGAGAGAGAGAGAGGAAGGGGCCACTCCTGTAAGGAGCAGGGGGGATTGGGTGGGAAAGAGCAAGAAAATGGCAGTTTTTCCTCTTCCCCTCCCCTCTCCTGTCCAGTCTCCCTCGGACGGAAGGTCTGAATGGTTGTACGACAGTAGTCTCGACGCTGAGGAAGTCTCTCTCCGTAAATCAAATCCTCGAGGGGGATTTCTCTTCACATTGTCACGTGTGCCGCCGAAACAGTTGAAAGCACAGTCTGTCTCCTTCTGTATGAGTATATCTCGGATCCAAACATATAGTGTGTCTATATACGTGTCCCATAAACTCTTAACACAATCACTTGCGAGTGCTTGTGTCTATGTATGTGTCTACATGTTGGTGTCTGCATGCAGGCATGTATAGTAGTAACTCGGGTGCCTGTGTGTGTAACGGTGATTCTTTTCTTTTCTTATATTCTGTTGGTCTGGGCACTTATTTTTGCTACAAATTTGTGATACAGTGACCAGTCTGTATGTATATATATGTATGTGTGTATATATATATATATATATATATATATATATATATATATATATATATATATATATATATATATATATATATATATATCATTATAAGACTTAAGATGATATAGAGCTATAGAGAAACACAAAATATCCTGATCACAGGACCTGCAGTGTACCAGTGGTGAGGTAAAAACGCGACACAACAAACCAAAGCTGAACACCCAGCCGGCCGTCCGTCTGCGCCCTCACCACCTCTAACAGACGTGGAAGCTGTCACGATGTACGGCCTTGCGTCCTCCCACGTTCACCATCCAGACAGAAAAAAAAGCCTTTCACCTGCAGACATTCACCAACATTCACCCTCAATTAATCCGCAGTGATATTCAGACACGTTTTAAAACTAACATCCACTCACACGGGAAGGAGTTGTCATTGATGCAATCGAAATAATCCCGATGGGCTCCACTCAAAGAAACCTAAACAGGTTAAACCAGCCGGCTGATGGGTAAGAGGACAATTCAACAAGATGGCTGCATGATGAATGACACCTTCCCCTGTTTCTCTAGCTCGCGAGCTCACTTGTGTTTCTTTGAAATCAAACTAGCTCTTGATTGTTCCTCTCAAGTATTTGGTTTGATTTCATCCCTGTTCTTCACTCGTAATATCTGCTGCAGTCACAGTGTCGTCGTACGCATTCGAGATGAGAGTGTGTTTGTGTTTCTTCTGTGTTGATTGGTGTGGCGGTGCATGCATGTGGGGAATGTACTTGTGTATATCAGCCTGCCACAACTCGGGAGCGCCAGCCGGTGTCTTTATGGATCGTCAGCCCTTTTTCCATCCCTGTGTTTCCATCTCCCTTTGGGACTTGACTCCCTCTTTCTGTCGCTCTCTGTGTGAAATCTGTCCCCCACGCCCTCCCCTGCTTTTGTTGTGTGAACCCACTGTGAATAGCAGCAGTTGTGTCTTCCTCCCTCATTGACTCCAACCCCTCCTTCTATCTTACTCTCGCTCTCTCTCCGTTGCTGCCTTTGCGTTTGCAACCTCAACTCCGACTCCCGTCGTCCCTCCTCCTCTCAGTCTGTCCATCCCGAGGTGAGAGAACCAAAATGGGAAATGGACTACTGGCAAGCCTGAGGGCAGAAGAACAGACATAGGACACGAGTTATGTTTGGTGTCTGTTGTTTTGTAGCACAGTAGTGTGTGGTTTCCTGTGTGACTCTAAAATGGAGAGAATTGGTTGTTTCAGAGAGTATGGTGGCTCTGGAGCTGTGGATTTCCTCACATGACTGATAAGATTAGGAAACCAGCAGGATTGTAAAATAATATACATATGCCTGTGTAATGTTTATCTTTGGGTTTTTATCTGTTTTTGCCCTTTCTTTGGAGACATGCTAACCCTGACCTCTAATCTGAGTAATACATGTTAGTACTTGTATTGCGGTTTCTTTTATTTCTACTCTTTGAGTATGATCATCTAAATAAACTAAGTTGTTTCATTGTTAGTCATCAGTCTCAGAAAAGATGGGACTGGTTTATGTCGTCTCCCAGCCCCTCCTAGATGAGGCATAACAATAGTATGTCATAAAGAAAATAATTAAAAAACAAAGTATATTATGCTATAAAAATATCATAAAGAGGCATACAAATTCCATAAAAAAGTTAGTGCCTCATGCCATTAAAATGCAATTTTCCATTAAAAAAAGCATACAGAATGTCATAATGTCATAAAAAGTTACCTGGGAAAAAGGTCCGAAAACATGTCATAGTATAGTATAAAAGTATTTGTATAGTATGTTATTTTTAAAACGGGTCATAAGAAGTCCTAATAAGGTATGTCATGAAGAAAATGTAATAAAAAGCCATAAAAATTGCATGTTGGTAATGAACGCTGAGTGTTGAAAACGTAACCGTGAGAGAAATGCGCATAACCAAGTCCAAATAATGAAGGCGGCCATACCTGTCCATTACAGTCCTGAGGGCACGCTCTATGTTCATTCGGTGGCCTACGCGAGTCACACCCAGATCCAGATAGTCGTCCTTGGTGAGGGAGGGCAGATGGGTGCCGTCAATCTCGTTGTCCAGAAAACGCTCTCTGTGCTCCCCCAGGTTCAGGTATCCTAGCCAGTCTGCGACATCATACTTGGTCCAGTAGGGCAGCGGCTTGGAGGCAAAAGGCTTTGTCGGGGAAGGTGGCGGTAGATGGGGGTAACTCAGGCATGTGGGTGGAGGGAGAGGGTGCAGGGGCGGAGAGGAGGTCCCAGCCAGGAAGTGAGTCGGCGAGAGGGATCGAGAGACGACTAAGGTTGAGTTCGGTGGAGGTGGGGCGCCAGAGGGGGCGAACAGGGGAGGAGAGGGTGAGAAGTAAGGATCTCCAAGAGGGTTCCCGGGTGATGGCGGCGTGATGGAACCTCGGAGGTCGTACATTGCGCTGTAAAGAGGGGTGGTGGGGAGGAGCGGAAGGGATGATGGCCGCGGTGGACCCACCTTGGGCCTCTCTGACGGGGAGATGAGAGGACTGGGTGCTCTCCTTCGCTGGAACATGTGTGATTCTGCTTTACGGGACTCACGACTGGGGATGAACTGGAACTCGAGGGCTTTGGTTCGGTAGACAGGTCTGTGTTTTGGGGAAGTGGGGTAAGGGGCGTAAGAGGTTGGGGAAAGCGGGGAATGTGAACGTGGAGGCTGAGAGACAGGGGGCGGTTGAGGAGATGGGGATCTACCCCAGTTGGGGTACTGGGAGGCAGGGGTGGGGGATGGGGATAACGATGGCTGTGATAATGAAATCGGTGATGGTGACTGGGATCGAGCTATGGGGGGGCTCAGAGCTGAGGCTGAGTCTTCTGAAAATCTGTGAATGGAGAGGGAGAGAAATTGTTAGGGAAAAGCGTGAGACAGACCATGAATTGTTGATCAAAACATTGTCCAGCTATTTTTTAAAACCACTCAATGAAGATAATTTCATAATGTCAACATCTTGATTTTGTAAAATCTGTTAACATTATAAATATTTGAAGCTTTTCTCTCCTTCCTTACTGTCTGACAACATTTCAAGCAGGTATAAAAGTTGTATGTTGTGTGAAAGTGGCTCTATTACCTGTTTCTGCTTCTGAGAGAAACACATGGGAAAAGCCAGAGAAATAAAAGGAGAGGAGAGTTTACACAGTATAGACACAACACTGAGACAGGACATAAACAGACAAAACACAGTTTATCACAGAAGGCTTGAACATCAACTGTGGGAGGTAACATTGATACACGTGAGACATGATCAACAACAACAAAAAATGCAGTTCATGCTGTGATACCGAGAACATAAATACAAAGTTTTAACTTTTGTTTACCTGTGTCTGCCCAATTGTCTCTGGCTGCCCCAGCTTTCCTTGGTTCTTTGATGCAGTTTACTGTTCAGCTCATTTATGATGCTGGGCTTCATACTGGATGCAGGAGGGTAAATCTTTTTCCCCTCCAAAAGCGCCGCCGAATGGTCACCCGCCATCTGTCCCTCGCCCCAGAGAGGCTTCATCTCAGGCGTACGAGGGCGGTCAAAGTATGGTGAAACGGGACGTCCCAAATTCTGTATGTCCCTCATCCCGTATCCATCGCGGCTGCTTTCATCCACTCCCTCCTCCTCTTCTTCCTGCTCGTCCCTTCGTCTGTGGGAGTGAAAGGATGCAGGAGCGGTGCTGGTCTGTCTGTGTAGATCACTGGTGCGGCCTCCCTCTCTGAACCTGTTCGATTTCGGGTAGGTGGAGGCTGCTGCTGTGGCATTCTGCATCTCAAAAGTTTGTCCGTCCAGGTAGCTCATGTAAGACTCCAGAAAATCTCCTCCCCTCTCTGATTCCCCTGTCCCGCCTCCTCCAATCCGTCCTCCTCTCTCCCCTCGATCTAGTCTGTCTGCCCGGACGCCGGCCAGGATGCTGTCCAGGTGGTGGTCACTGCTGCTCCGGCTGTCCAGCTCTTCAATTCCAGAGTCCACTACCGTTTCCAGAGACTCTCCTTTCCTGGTAGCGGGATGAGGACGGTGGTGCTCCCCTGCTCTGCGACTGCTCGTGATAGGGGTGGAGGATGTTGTATGTGTGGTGTGTGTGCGCTCCTGGTAGAGCTGAGAGGAGGTGCTTGTTGTGGTGGCAGCAGCAGCGGTTGTAGCGGCACAGCTAGCGGTCGTGGCATGTGAGAAAGTGCCCCTATGTGGCCCAGAGGTGGCAGTAGTGGAGGCAGGTCCTGGGGGACCACGGTAGCCCAGGGGAGGTGCGACTGTGTGTGGGGGAGGTGTGGGGGAAGAGCGCCCAGGAGTATGAGAGCTGTTGTAAAGGTGGTGGGGATGGGACATGGAAAGGGGTCTGTGATAGGATCCGGGAGGAGGCGGTGGTGAGACTGACGGGGGAGGCGGAGGTCCCGTCATCGAGGTGGGCTGCAGTGTAGAGGGCGAGTGAGGGGGTGGGGGGTTGGGCGACGTTTGGGATGGGGAGGGAGCGGACTGAGTCAGGTTAGCCACCTCACTGTCGTAAGATGTGAGGCTGGAGGCAGTGGAGTCACCTGCCTGAGGAGAAGGCAGGGGTGTATGAGCAGGAAAACCACTTCCAAATGGTTCTTTTATGGGTGGAGGGGGTGGTGGTGGAGGAGGCGGTGGGGGTGGAGGGGGTGGGACCTGCTGTTGGCGGGAGGCCAGGCTGTTTGGGCGCATCCCGTGTTGTGAGTACCCAATTCCCCTGTCGAAGCTGTTGGCAAACTGTAATGGAGGCGGGAGAGGGTCTGCGAAGACAAACTCATCGTCTGCATCAATTGAGGGGGCAGGGGGAGGAAGAACCATCAGACCAGACCCAGTGCTCCCAGTAGTGTTCGCTGTTTGCTGAGTACTGGTATGTGGAGGTGAGGGAGGGGTCAGGGACAAGATATAGGCATCAGCTTGACTTTCCATCCTGAGAAAAGAGGGTCTCACAGGCTGCTGAGGGTGTGACGCCTGCTGAGCAGAGCTATCGGCAGCAGCTTGCTCTGCCCTCCTCATGTAACCCTCCCTCTCTTTGTCCCTCTCTCTATCTCTCGACAGCTCCCTCTCCCGCTCCCTCGACCTCTCCCGCTCCCTCTCCTTGTAGGTCGGTTGATACGGCTGAGATTGGTAGTGGTGCGTGTGGACCGTTTTGTCCTCGGAGAAGCGAACTCTGAGCCCCTCACGAGCCCCTCCCCCTTCACGCTCCCTCTCTCCTCCACCGCCTTCCTCACTCCACACACTCCCAACTCCTCTCAGGATTCTGGGCGAGGGTGGACGGCCAACAGTGGACGTGGTAGCAGCCAGAGAAGACGAGGTCACCAGGTAAGAGGAGCTGGAGGACTGGGCGGTGGATGACACTGGCGGAGAGGTGACAGTAGATGAAGGAAACCCCGCACTCGACATCTGCCGGGTGAAGTGGTGATCTGCTCCCCTCCTTAACCTGCTGTCATCCCTCAGAGCGCGCTCTCTAGCAGCCAGGGCGAGACCTAGTGGCGATGTGGGGTCAAGGGCCTTTCCTGTTAGAGGGTGAATGAAAGTGGTCGTACTGGAGGGCGCTGCCTGCCTGCCTGCTGCTGTGTACAAGTCAGTCGGTACAGACTTAGGCTGATAGTCCATGGCAGGTGAGGAGTACTCAGGAAGGCCAAAAGCAGGAGGCATACTGCGGGTGTGATGGATAAACGTGTCCCCAGAGAACATGCCCTCGTCAATAGACTTGGACGGTCGCAGTCGTGTTGATGAGCCTTCCTGTGTGCTAAGCTGTTGCTGTGACACTTGAGTCCTTGTCATTCCATCCCCGAGACTCATGTCCTCATCAGCAGACATGAACAAGGAGGCGCTCTTTCTGCGGGCTTCATGCAACCGTTCCCTGTCTCGGCGAGCTGCACCAACAATGGCGGCCCCAAACTGGCTGGTAAAGTCCAGATTTTCCTGGGCTCGCATAGAAGGCATGGATGGAGGCGGCGGTGCTGGGATGGAAGGCGGGGCAGGGGGCTGTGGGGCAGGAGTGGAGGGAGGAGCGCTGTGTGGTGTTTTGGCTTCATCGGTCTCTCCTGATGCAGGAGCGTCAGCCTCCACACTGCTGCCCTGGCTGCTGCGTCCACTGCTGCTGGTTGAAGGGGCCTTGACAATAATGGTGGGGATGGGGATGGAGCTTTTCTCCACTGAGCCTTTGCCCAGGGTACCCTGGCCCAGGCGTAGGTCCTCTACCTTGGATTGTTTTATCAAGGGTCCCTTACCTCTCCGGGCCCCTCCTTTGGCTCCGGCCCCGGTTGCACTGCGGTCTGTCCGCTGGGGTTGGCTCTGGGTATTCTGTTGTTGCTGGGGCATTACAGTGGCAATGCTGGATGGTGGGATGGCGGTGCTGTAGCCTCTCCTCAGACCCGCTGTCTTGGTCCCTCCACCAGCTCCCGTGCCGGATCCAACAGGCTCTCCAGAATAGGCAACCTTCCGCGAAGCAGTCCTGCTTTGAGCAGTGTGGCCAACTGCGTGTGCATATGAGGTTGTGTGGTCCGCCGCTCCGCCACTGGGGCCAGTGCTAGAACCACCTGCTCTTTCCCTGCCCCCATGGGTGAAATGCACTGGCTGGGAGTAGGACTGATAGTGGGCAGATGTGGATGTGGACTGAGACACGGAGACAGGCTGCTGGGATGACTTGGCTCTCCAACCTAGTGGCGGCGCAGAGGAGAATGGAGGCTCTGGTGGAGCTGTGGTGGGAGGAGGGGGGATTTCGTCTGGGCCAGGCACTGACAGACTGCGAGCAAACTTCACAGCTGGAGGATTCAGGAACTGCCTCTCATCGTCGGCCATCCCTGCAGTACATAGCATTTACAAATTGAGAAAACACAATTAGGAAAAAAAAAGGGATTCATAGATGGTGTAGAGTGAGCGGAAGAGAGGCTGATGGACAAGAAAAGAATCAAGATTTTGGGGCGAATAAGAGTAGAGCGAAAATGGAGCTGAGGGTAATTTATGAGTGTCTGTCTCAATCTGACTGCCCGTCTACCTGCCAGCGAGTCTGTCCTCAATTCCTGCCTGTTAGTAGGTAAGTCAGTTAGTGCTAGGTATTGTATTTCACAAACAAATAGCAACTTGGCACCATCACACAGCATTGGTTTTGTTGGTCACCAGAGAGCACATTACTATCTCAGAAGAAGAGTCAGCAAAGCTTTAGTGAGCAACAAACCAGAAAATATTCAATCAGCATAAAACAGAGATTAGTGGCATTACTGGGTATACCAGATAATAGTAGGGTGAGTATAAGACAAACAAACATGTATATTTGTACTGTGTTATAGTTGAAGTTAAACACGCGTGTGTGAAACGTACGATCAGCTACAGATACAAAGTATGCACGTGTTTGGTTAGCGACAAGACGTTGTTGGCCACAGACAAACAGGTCAGCACACTGTAGACCTCAACTGGTCCAGAGGACAGACAGACAGACAGGCGGAAAGGAGGGGCAGACAGAAAAAACAGACAGCCTCACCGAAGGATTTCTGCCGCAGCATACCGTGCTGTGGACCGTGACCTGAGGTGTACTGGCCACGGTCATAGCCGAGGCCCAACCCTGACGACATCATCCCCATCCCGGACTGATCCCCGTAGTTTGGCTGAAAGGCCAAAAAGGAGGATGTGAGACTCAATTGTTCAGCACATTTGAGCTGGATAACAAATATAATACCGAAAGTGATGTAGAACTGCTGAGTTTGGTGTACATTTTTTTGGTACAAAGAGGAAGACCCTTTGTACGATTGGTTTATTGTTAATAAAAAATACACATTAAACACTTTAAGAAATACTTAACCACCTAAATGATCACATATCAATAACTCATACTGTGGTACCTTGATTTTTTACAGAAAATGTTTTCTTGCATGCTTCCACAGAGAACGAAGAATACAAAAAAGAAGATAATTCTTGATGAATTTAAGTAAACGCGGCCGCGTTAAATATCAGCAAAACTATATAAAAACATCTGTTTAAAAACTGACACAAAACTCGTGCAGTATAAACCAAGAGTCATTTATCTAAAGCTGTAGCTAAAAGCTTACTAATTAAAACCCTTAAACACATAAACGGTACTCACATGGACGAGTAGCGCGTCTGTGCAAGCGAGACCGTTTATGCCAAAATGTTTTAAATAGTGGGATTTTATCATGTGTTTGGGAAGTAGTGAGCAAAAGAAACATGCATTACACTACACGAGTTATGTGAGGGTCAGGAAACAAATGTTTTTTAATTGAGTTTTTATGCTTTTTAACGCAGCCCCCATTCATTTATTCAATTCATCATTAGTGTTCAAATTATATTAAAGTTGACAAATGGTCATTATGGAGGTGAAGTAGTCCTTTAATCAAGGCTCAAGAAAAGAAGACTTCTCTCGTTTGATGACATGCATATTTGTTAAAACTGCAACATTTTATGACTTTTAATAAAACATATTATATGGCTGCCGATATTAGCATATTTAATATCTTTGGACTACTCGTACAGTACCAAAAGGCCTCTTGTTGACCTAACGTTGGTTTGTGTGTTGTTCATAACAGGCCAGCTGATAATACCTGTCTTACGTGTATATGCAAATCTATAGGTCTCAGTAAATAGGGATCTTTTTTTAAACTTTTTAACGTCGGTATGTGGGGACATGTCACACATATCTCAGGACACGTACAAAGATATGTCGTATGTCTCATGATACACACCTCATTGCCATAGAAACTTCGTCCTCTGTCTCTTTTTGGCCCCTGTCCCCGTGTCCCTGGCGCCTCATTGGTGCTGATTGTCTGCTGAGCTGCTGCAAGAATTTCATCGAGTTTATCTGAGAGTAGAAAGACAGAAAGAGCGAGAGAGAGAAAGAGAGATAGAGGAAGGGACATACGGCAATGAAACAAAAAAAAAATGGACAGTGACAAAAGGAAGGAAACAGTGTGGGGACACACTTGATGAACGTGGATAAGAAAGAGAGAAAGACACGAAGGAAACATCCTCTGACAAACATGAGCTCCCTTACTCAAAGCCATCTGATAGACTGTCCTCTTCTTCTCTGTAACTTGTGAGGATTCGAATTCTAAAAGAAAAGAAACTCAGAATAAGCCCAATAAGTGGCAAGTGCCAAGTCATTTTGGAGAGACATGAATACAATGCCTTAAGCGAGGGTGTACCAGAGCATACCTGATTTTTTTTTCCAAGGGGTAGCAGCTGGAAAGAGGACAAAAGGAGACTTAAGTTTTGGCAGGAGTGAAAGTGCGATAGCGTTGTTACAGTGAATACTAATTATATTCCCTGGAGCCTGACAAACTGAGTCACCTCGCCAGGCATTTCGATCTTCGATGCACAAGAACGTACATCACACCCACACTTTATGACGGCTGATGCATGCACACTTATGTTACAGTAAATATGCTGCACACACACATGCACACATACAGTATGCTCCTTGCTGTTACTCTCTCTAACACACACACACAAATGTGGAATTAGTCTGAAGCTGACTCCCACCTCTCTCCACTGTTAAACAGTTAGGATGCAGCCAGCGGTGAAGTGCGGACAAAGGAGACAAAAGAAAGAAAGAGTCAGTGGTTAAACAGTGAACAGTCAAGAAACACGTCTACAGGGGAGTTAAGAGGAAGAATTAAAGGTGACCCTTTCGTGTTTGCATTCACTGGTGTGAGTGAGCCTCAGTGTGTGGCCTGAATAGGAATGGGGTTATCTGCAATACTCATACTCAAGCTGTTATCATAATATGTAGTTTATTAAATTAAATGTTTCGTCCTATGGTAAAATCAAGCATGAAATACTTCTGAACTTGTCTTCATTTCATCTTTTATTTACATCTGCATTGCACAAATATATATGTAAAAACAAATGAAGCCATAGTTTGTGTCCAAACATATTTAAATAGCACTTGCGTGAAATTATTGTCTGGAGAACAACAATTTGGGGACTCGAGTAGTTCACTGCAGGATTGTTTCCATTTTAATGTCCTTGTTATCTTGCAGCATGACTTTTAGGTGAACCGGGACACTGCACCAATCACAGAGGTGAGATGGTTAAATAGGCGTCACAGCTAAATGAATTCTAATGAATTAAAATGAGCATATGGTCGGGCTGACATGGCTTCATCACACACTCTGCTCCCTTCACCTTGATCCACAAGGAGCAAAGAGAATCTAAGTTATTATAAGGTGTGTGATCGCAAATTTAAAAACCCACATCTCAAGGAACTTGAGACATTTATTGATCAACGCACTTCATATTGAGTCAAACTGACTCTGTCATTTGATTAAAACTGAGATTTTTAAAAGGTCAATACGGATATCAATATTTGAAATTTAAAAAATCTGATTTTATATCAGCGCACAGTGTTTTTTTTTTTTAAAGTAACATACATTATATAAACAGACATTGATAAATATTTGGTTTCTAATTCTGACCAAAGTGGAACATCTCAAACAACTTGAGAATACTCTCTGGTGGACAAACTATGTACTAGTTACATGAAATGCCTCAAGCTTAATACACATAGCTCTGGCACTGTAGACCACTAGTGGTAGATAATAGTGTAGAGAGGGAGCACTAATGGTGGAAGGGAGGTGAGTTAGGGGTTCAGGAAACTGGCACCTTTGTTTCCGACTGGGTGCTCATGCTTTGTGCTGGTCAGGTGAGGTAAACACCACAGAGAGGAGGCAAGTGAGGAGAGGAGATGGGGGGAGGAATAAAGCAAAGGGCTGATTCCTTCATTCTGGATCCATTTGCGTCAGATCCTGACTTACAGCAGCAGGGCAGGACTCGTGGTAGTTGCTGTTGTTTATCGGTTTGGGCGATTAAGTAGTGAAAATCGAGCCGAGACCAGCGGACAAAGCCCTGCAGACTCCTCTCCTCTCCAACAGCTCCAGATGTCATCGGCCTTCATACATAATCAATTCCTCACTGGGCATGCTCAGAACCAGACAGCGGCGACAGCGACATAAACATTTAGAAAATTAGAAAATATAATCCAATCACCAATAGAGTTCTGCCGGGATGATGTGTCTTTGTAAGTTTATAATACTTATAAGTTTTGTTCAACAGGATAATCTTTACAAATGAGTGCAATCAATGCAATCGTCGGATATAAAAGCTAACGCTAGGCTACTAAAGAACGGTACGACGGTCATGTAAGGACATGATGACGTTTAGTAGTCTCATTCATCCTCTAGTTAGCAAATGCCTTGAAGCTAAACATTTTCGAGTGGGGTATATAGTGGCATATTTCATATGAAAATGTTAAAATATCTCACGCTCGCTTAGACTACGGACCGTATTTAAGGCTTCGAACCAAAAACCCATTGATAAAGACCATTGACTTTGAGACGAGGGGCCAGAAGCGCAGACATGCTGATTCATTTCCAGGTGTGAAGGACTCACTCCTGCAGCACCCTGTGAAACACTGGCCAACGTCCTGATCCGTGAATGAGGGTGTTGACCCTCCCCCGTGCACTGTCCTCCCACTATTTTACCCTAAATATAGACGGCATAGCCACACATAGCGGGCCACCATAGCAACAGACCTAGAACAAAGTTGCTCTTATCTCCATAATTACTCATCTCAATCATTTTCATCCTTGGCGCGATTTATTTGATTTTTTTCTCCAAATGAATAAAAAAAAAAAACGATCTCAACAAAAGACATCAAGGACATATTTTGCAACTTTGCTCACACACACACATGAAGACAAGACGCTTTGCCGCGATGTTTCTGGCACCCTGGGAAAAACGCTCCTCAGGTGCTGCCCGTTCCCCTGCAGTGTGCGTGTGTGTGCGTGTGTGTGTGTGTGTGTGTGTGTGTGTGTGTGTGTGTGTGCGTGTCGAGCAGAGGGGCTGGTATAGACTGCTCTGTGGGCGCTGGGGTTAAAGCTGTGGGCGGGGCCAGGGAGCAGTGGGAGAGGGTGCAGGGGGGATAAGAGGTAAGAGATGCGGGCAGTGACAGCGGGATCACAGGGTGGAGAGCGGACACTGTTTCTGGGTGGGGTTACCTGTAGTGGGGGTGCTGGAAGTGACAGTGTGGAACCTCTGAAAGAACAGTGAAATGCATTGAGACCGTCATCCCCCAGCGGAAGCCAATCTCCTTGTTTCTTCTTTCCCTCTCCTTTCACTGTGTAACTATCTTTAACTACTTTTTAGCTGTCTAAATTTAGACCTCGCTCGACTCCCCTTCACACTTTCAGCATCTATAGCAACTCCCAACACTCTGGTTTCACACTGTTTCTAATCATCCCTCATCACCTCAATCTATTCCTCCCAGTAGCTTTTTTTTCTCTCCTCTTCAGCATTAAGGCACTTTCTGTATTTGTCTACATCTCCCTGTCTGGCTCTTCATTCCTAGTAATTCTTCTCTTTTCACCCCCCCAAAAGTAGTTCATCCATCCCGATTTCTTACCCATCTCCTCCAGTTCAGAGGTCATGGACTTGGATCTTAATGCGATAGCCGGAGTGCTCAGTCGTTTACTCTGCTGGGGGACTGGAGGGGAGGGAGAGAAAGGCAGCCGTGGTCAAGTCAAGCTGTTCAAGAACGATGAGTCAGGTACCACCAGCATTCACCTACAGCAGCACCCCAATGGGCCGGAGATAGACTCTTACTTTTCTTCCTTGAACCCTCCTCCATGTCGGGGTTGCGGGTTACCATGACCACCTTCACCATGAGGCTGTTGCCACCCTGCCGGATCATGTTGACGACCTGTCGGTGACCCACCTTCACCACGTTCTGACCATTGACCTGTGAAAGACGCAAAGACCTGTAACAGCCTGTAAAACTGTATCAATACATTATTCAGTCACATGACTTATGAAATATATACTTATATTGTTTATACAGGCTGGGAGAAGTTAGTATCTCAAAAACATATTAACAGCAGAAGTTTGATGAAATAAACTATTTTGAACATACAGATGAAGATTTTACATTTTCTGTGCCATATCCCCCATTTAGAGGACTGTACACCTTTGTTTTCTCGTTCTGTATCGGTTCAGAGAACTTTAAGGGACAGTGTCAGTGTCTTCTATTCCAACCCATAATGCATTGTGGTAAATCATGGCAGCACCTCTATCAGGAAATCCCCCATCCTGAGACCGGCTCTCCAGGCGACGCCTCCCTCGTCCACTGACTCCAGGTACTGCAGGGCGGGGAAGGCCGGGGTTGGGGTGAACTCCTCGATAGGAGTCTGAGCTGGAGACCCCGTCAAAATAAAAGAAGGTATTATGCGTTGCAATGAAGTAGGATTTGAACCACTGTGTCTAAATATGTGAGCGTGCTTGAAAGGCGGGATGTTTGTGAATATTTCACATTTCTTACCTTTGGCCCCTCTCAACACGAAGCCGAAACCCTCGCTGTCTTTTTTCTGCAGAAGCACTGACTTCTCCTTGATTATATAGTCACTAGCAGAGAGATGGAGAGAGAGAGAGAGAGAGAGAGAGAGAGAGAGAGAGAGAGAGAGAGAGAGAGAGAGAGAGATGAAAAACAGAAAACATGAGCTGTGCATTGTTGCATGTCTATATTCACTTTCTGCCTTAAATCAATGGACATGATGGGTACTAAGTCAAGTTTTTAAATCCATAATTCACAACAAATACCTCCCCACTGCTGTCTGCTGTGTGTCCCCTTCTGATGACATCATCATTGGTCCATGCAGAAAGTTTTCAGTCTATCGGATTACTTACGTATTTGTAACCTTAGTAATATACATTCGAGTTTGATTATATTCCTCCTCCTTTTTCTTTTTTATTATTTATACATTGTCGACATCTTAAAATATTCAGTAAAAAAAGTTTATTGAATTCATATCAATTAAAAAAATCTGATCGAGAAATTGTTTTTATAATTTATGATTCATTTTGTTATTAACTGCTATTTACATCACTGTTTTTTTGCACCCAGTATTTGTATATACCTTTTTGGGTTTGAATGTAACCAAACATACATTAGTTCATTACTGTTTACCGACATTTATTCAACTACTATACTGTAGATGAACGTTACTTTTCAGATCAAGATTTTACATTAAAAAAATAAAGAAAAAAAGTGTATATAATGCGATGCATTGTGAAAGACTAAACCAGCGGTTCCTGACACTTTGACCAACCAGACATTTCACCTGGAAACAGCTCAGATGATTTTGAATTTTTTTTTTTTTTTAAATTAAAGAAAATATTCCTTCCAGCAGGAGAGGTAAGACAAGTCTCACAAATGAACTCTCGACCACTTCAGCTGAAACCAGTGTGGTCTGAGAAACAGCGCCGCCTCTCAGGGCCGACCGCTAATGGACTCTTGTCTTCTTATGAATGACACGGCCCTCCGAAACAGAGTCAGAAGGGTAGATACACCGTGTCAGCTGTAACACACTGTAACTACATGCTTATCATTCCATCGTGCACCAAAATAGTGCCAGCCCACTCCATCTGTTCATCCCTCTTTCCTTCTCTCTTCACTGGCATTTTTCCATCCTAATGGCTCCGCCTACTCCATACCTCTCTTTACACTGGCTTCCCTCCCTTGTTCTTCAAACTTTTACTCATCTTTTTCTAATCACATTTTCCCCTCATGATCTTTTTTATTCAGTCTATTGAGTGTGTGATTCCCTCCACAGGCTGTGACAGCCTCTCTGTCTCTGCCAAGGCTCGCGCTCTTTGTTATTCTTCTTCTCTTCTGTCCATCTCTGTTGCCCAGACCTCAAACGCTCCGCGGGGCAGAGTGAATACACAAGCGCACACTGCACGCACAAACACATTCATACAAATGTTAAGGTAGGACAGAGTACAAGTGCATTACTGTTGGAAAATAGATACAAA
>NW_027175887.1:13739449-13894449 GCF_023055335.1 Clinocottus analis
CATCCATTTACAAACACAGAACGCTCTTCTTCCTTCATCCAACCTCTTCATCCCTCTCTCCCGCCCTGTTCTCCCTTTAGAGTGCCCTTCACTGTTTGACCTCCAGATGGAGACACCACAGGGGAGAAAGGGTGATAGAAAGAAAATTAAAAAAGTACAGAGGGGGTTAGCAATTCAGCGATGAATAGAAAGCGCAGGAGGGATGCAGAGATGCTTGAGATATGTGGCCAAATCCGGAGGAATCAAAAGGAGGGATAGGTGATGAGGTATTACATGTAGTGATAAAGGCTGTGACAGTAGGCTTATGTGAGGGCGGCTCTGAGTCAGAAATGCCAAACAAATAGTCTTGGGCTCCATCTAGGCTGCAGTACACGGTTTTAATTATCCATGGCGTGTGTGTAGAATGCGTGTAAAATATGTGTGAGTGAGTTTGCATGGCTGAGTGCGTCGCTTGCATTAAATGTCACTGTTGATGAAAAGCATGTTAATAATGAATGATGCCGTGTGCATGATGTGCAAGAGAGAAGCAAAGTTGCAGATGGAGATGAAGAGAAAGGAAAACATTAAAAGGACGAAGAAAAAAAAAGCTGAAAGAGAAAGTTGAGGCGTGATAAAGAACGATGACGAGCAAGAGACCGAAAAACGAGGGAAAGGCCTGATTTCATGTAAATAATACATGCGATGGATGATGGCTTTGTTTCGATGTAAATAATTCTGTCATTGCTTAGACCAAGTCATGGACACTGAAATGAGTTTGCCTCAAAGCGATGCCGCGCTCGCCATGATGCAGATGAGAGGCATTAAGGGGAATTATATTAGCCTGAGTACATGAGGAGAAGTCCCATTCAGAGTCAATACAGGAGCGTGTTTCCCTCATGTGTCAGCAGATCTCAGTCATCACAGTGGTTTAAATGCATGTGCACCGTCACCGACAAGTTCAGCCCACCTTAAAATTGCGGCCCCCACAATGCAGAAAGCCGAAAGACAGACACGCAAAGGAACAAAGTTACTCTAAAATCCTGATGTGACAAATACCTGCTAGTCTGGCCAGCGGACGCTGAACAAAAGCAGCGAGTCAAAACACAGCTGGTAAAGATGTGCCTCCTTGAGGATGACTCCAGTATGAAAGCAGGCAGATCGTCTTCTCGACCTGAGGCAGTGAACCCTCACACGACGTCATCCTACCGCATGAATCACTCGCAACACATCACATCGCACAAATCAAAGCGCCACTGGAACGCATGAATCGCTCCATGAATCATCCGATCTGAGTAGATGTGTACAGGATGTTGCTGCGCAAACAAATCTCCTCTCAACACGTGCTGTCAGTCTAAACATCGGCTGAGCGGGGTCACAATGAAAAGGTTATCCGCTTGACTTGCAGTACCCGCTGGGCGGATTGGAGAAGTTACACCATGCTCTTTAGCTCGGCAGAAAGCCCCTTTTTGCCGCAGTAGAGCAATAATCTGAATGTCAAGCTGCCCTTCCCTTGACCTTCACTTAACCAGGACGTGTCCGTGTCATAATGGGATACTTTCATGCTTCATTCTGATCCTAATGTCACATCAAACAGGCACTGAAGCATCCAAATGCCTCTTTCGTCAGCCCAAGTGCCCCAAAGTGCCCTCGTGTTCAGCTCAAATAGCCCTCTGGCAGGTGAAGTATCATTCTGCAGTGACCTTACCCTAAATGAACTGTAAACTTAACCCTGTGAGCTGAAGCAGAGCCCCGTCTCCAGTTGTTCCCCTACAGCTGAGACGATGAAACTGTTTGATTAAACGGTCTTCAGTTTGCTGTGCATCAGTGTTGGCAAGTGGCAAAGTACAGTAACTGGTACAGTAAGTACAGTAACTGGTACAGTAAGTACAGTAACTGGTACAGTACGTACAGTAACTGGTACAGTAAGTACAGTAACTGGGACAGTAAGTACAGTAACTGGTACAGTAAGTACAGTAACTGGTACCTGGGAGCGTCGAAGCTGTCGTAGGATCCCACAGTGTAATGGCGGAACAGCCTTTTGGCTCGTTCTCCACGGCTCTCTGAAACACAAAACCACAGCGACATCAGCTTGTTGCAGTTACATTTCATCTATTTCCAAGGTTTATAATACAGCAGGAACTGTTTAATTACTGTATGCTATTAATATAACAATATTTGGTCACACTATCTATGACGCCCATGTCTATAATGCATCATAACCATACTTATAACGTTGTAATCTGCTTATAGAACTGTATCATTTGAGTTACAAGTGTTCATATATATTAATATAGTTGAATAACAATAATCATAACACATTATGAAGCATTTTGTAATGCCTTATAAGGTCAAGTATCATAATACTTCATAATTGCTGGTCAGTCACTGTTTTTCTTGGGTGGATGTAAGTTATACTTAGTTTTATAACTCATTATAAATTGGATTATAATGTATTATGATTATTGTTTTGTAAGTCATTCTGAATATTTATGATAAGTATACAGTGCTATAAGCCAATTGTAATGCATTATTATGGAAAGTGTTAACAAAATATTATTAACTAATGAATGACTTAAAAACATTTGTAAAAAGAATCCAAATATTAGCTGCTTCACGTTCCTTTCCTGTTTGTCAATATACATTTTTAAAAATTGTGTTTTTGACTGTTGGTCAGACAAAACAAGACAGTTAAACACTTAATAATGTAAAGTAATAATCAATAGATGAATAAATAATTAAAATAATACAACAATTTACAACAGAACTAATGCATATTTCAAAGCAACAGTTTGACAGTTTGACACTTATTTACTTTTTTGCAGAGTTTCTGTTCAGTAAACAGTCGGTTAGCTTAGCTTAGCATAAAGTCTGGAAACCGTAGATTGGCTAAATTGATTCTGTCCAAAAGTGACAGAATCAGCCTCCCAGCATCTCTCAAGCTCAATAATGAACATGTTCTGCTTTGTTTGTTTCATCATTTGAAGTGTAAAAACAACAGGCGGTTGTGACTTCCTGTTTGTTGTCACTGTGAGGCGCTCAGGCCACCAGCGGCGTTGGTGCAATAACATAGTAGCTTATTATCCTGAATCATTGTCAAATATTACTAAAACTAGCATCTTAATGCGTCATCAGGCTTTTTGTGAAAGACAAAATTAGTTGAAAATCCTTTTAAAGGATGATCCTGCCGTGTGTGTGTGTGTGTGTGTGTGTGTGTGTGTGTGTGTCTGCTGCTGATCACCTGATCGGTTTTCTTGGCTTCGAAGCATCACTTCCTCCACACAGTCAGAGGGGAACCAACCTGTGCGACCTCTGACCGTTCCCTCCCAGTAGCCGCCCTCGCCAACACTCAACACTAGAGGGGGGGATAGGGGTGGGGAAAGAGCGGCATATCAGGAAGAAGCAACACAACACGCACCAACACAAACACCGTGAAAAAGGAACCGACGCAAAAAGACAACGACATTTTACGGACACAAAATGAAAAAAATTGTAGACACACACGGACATGCAAACCGCCTCCATACTCACCAAGACATACATACCTGGCGACACCATAGACTCACTCACAAACACACACATATTCATACCTGCAGACATTGAATACAAACATACATAGAGACCTTACACTCATGTTAGGACATGGCCATTTTACAAACTCATGTGAAGACACCTGGATCTGACCGGGGCACTGGTCTGTCTCTGAGACTGATGTGTCTCCTGAGCGAGCATTTCTGTCAGAAGCATTTTACAAGTCGTGTTTTTTAGTTTGACATTTTGTGAAATATGTTTATTCGCTTTGTTGCTGGGAGTCATATCTGTCTGTGACGTGAAATATAAAGTTATAGCTAGTCGCCGGTTAGGTTAGCTTAGCTTAATGACGGAAACCCGGTGTAAACAATGTAAAATAGCAGGTTGTGGCTTTGTAGACTTTGTGAATTGTCATCAAATCGTGTCTCCATATAACTTATAACCAAATGCAGAAAAGCTGAACCAGAGTTAAAAGGTGACGGATATTAGTCAGGTATAAATAAAACGTCAATAGGAAGCTCAAAAGGTGTCTAGCTGTATAAATAGGCATCTGTTTGGTAAGACGTTATTCATACCATAGTAATAAACCAATGGTACAACTGGGATGTGTTTTGTTTTGAAGGGTAGTATTAGTAAGTAATAGTGTTACTTCCTCCACACAGTATGACTTCAAAATACTTTAGCTGCGTTAGCTGCTAATTCAATCTCAACTCTGGAATTGAGCTCTTACTTTAGGACCTTGAAGGGGCCATGCCAAAGCCGTGAGAAGCATTCTGCACATGAAACCATGAACGTCTTTAAAAAGTGTCTGTGATGTTACACGTGTGCGGATGTCAAAGCTGTCTGTCTGATTCATGTGATTAGTAGCCTACACGATGTAAACAGCTTCACAAACACTGCCTCCCAACTACAAAATGTTAGGACTCACGTGGAAGACACAATTCCAATTGGAATACACAAGTATTATGCTACAGCACACACACACACACACACACACACACACACACACACACACACACACACACGCACACACACACACACACACACACACACACACACACACACACAGTAGTGTAACATGACATGAAAATGCACGTACTCACCTTTGACCCTGTCTCCCTTACTGAAGCTGATTTCTCGCTCTCCCTGGGCAGAGTGAGATCGAGTAGCTACAAAGACTCGTCCCGGGACAGCGCTGTAGAGGCGTCTTCGCTGACCCGCAGTCTGTCCAGCTGCGCTGGCAGGAGCAGGCCTAGGGGGTAGGAGGCAGGAGGCAGGAGGCAGGAGGCAGGAGGCAGGAGGCAGGAGGCAGGAGGCGCGGTGGATGATTGAGACTGTAGTTTAAAACTCAAAGCTCCCTCCAGGTATAGGACTAAAGTACTGAATACAATACATACTTCTGGTAACTGGCTACTTCACCTAAAATGTGCCTAAACAGTAAGGATTCTCTATCAGGTCACATTTGAGTGTTTTTCATTCGTGAAATTTGTATACTCAAACTCACTTAACATACATTTAATTCCCCTGAGCAGAAAAAATAATACAATTTCAATTTGACAAAGTCAGCCTGAGATTTCTGTTACAAAACCATTTCTCACCGGAAGATGACTGATTGCGCCACAAAAAAACATTTGAAGACCAAATGAGAAACCCTATTTTAGACTAAAACTTTAAGGGCTCTTCTGAGACCCACAGAAATCCAGTGGTACTTTAAGTACTTTTAAGGGAGTTGTACGAGGTACTTCGCCATAGTCAGTGCATGGCGGTCAGCAACCCCCAGTTTGGAGAAACAGGCAGGAATACTTCCTACAACACCATAAAAAACACAGGTACTACCACCATATTCAGCCGAGATGAACCTGCGCTATTCCAAAGTTGGAAAAGTAGAAGAGGGGTTTGATTTCTTTCGATGTCATGCTTTTTGCCACTCACCCCTGTCTCCGACTCTGCCTGCTCCGGTCCTCCTTGTCTCCGATCCGTCCTCGGGATGGAGAGCGCGTCCTCGCCCCTCTGGGGCTGCTGGAGCTCCGCAGGGTTCCCGTGTGCTTGTAGCCCTGAGAGAGACCGGCGGGGAGAGGAAGGGAGGAAACATATTTCATGAAAGATGTTCACAGTATGACTTCAAATCAACTGATTGCAGCCGCGCGCTCTATGATATTCTATCAAGGTTACAATTTTGGTAAAATTGTACAAGGTAGGCGTACATATATATTATTTATTAAGTTGTGATTAATGGAGCTGATTTTGGGATAGTTTGTTTTTCATTTGAAAGTTTCTGTATCATTTAAATACTTTAATCTTGGTGACTACTTAAACTGACTGTGCATTTTTTCTGACTTCCATATCTATGATTATCTATAAAACCTCTCCTAATTCCAACGGCTCTGCCTTCAAAAGCTCATAATTTTTACATATAATAAGATCAACAACCACAGAATGATAAACATAATAAAATGTATGCAATGTAATAAAATACCGTATAAATTATGGAGTTTTACTCCACGTCGTATGTTTATGGGCTATTACTCAGCATGATCACTTATCTGCTACATCGGCCATAACTAAAATATATGTACACGGATAGCTTATGCAATAAAGCCGGTATAAGTGGCTGCAATGAGTCTTGTTCACCACTAGATGTTGATAAAAGCCATCCATTACTTTGTTTGATGTCCCTTCAAACTGGGTAATGCAAGAAATGGAGAGGCAAACACATGCAGTACCTTTGTATAATCCCACTGAAGTCAATCAAACCCAGGAGCAGTTTGCACTTGAGAGCTAATATCCACAACATCATTTGTGTAATAATAACACAATCAGTAATGTGTATTCATTGGGGAGAAGCTCCAAATTCTTTTTTGAGGTCAAAGGCTCCAGAAGTCCTACAGGAGAAGGTTTATATATATATATATATATATATATATATATATATATATATATATATATATATATGTGTGTGTGTGTGTGTGTTTGGTGTATCGACAATTAAAGGAAACCCAACCTGCAGATAACGACCGTGTGAGCTGTATGAGGTGAGATTGCATCTAATTGATCTAAACACACACACACACACACACACACACACACACACACACACACACCTGCACAGAGACGATGTTGGTCCCTGGAGCGTTGGGCACTGCCATCCAGTCTGGCAAGTTCATGCTGCTGTCACTGTTGGCCCGGAGGAAAGGGTGCGGGTGGGGTATTGTCAGAGTCCGGGTGCTCTCCCGCCTCTGGGGGGCGTACTTTGGAGACTCCACAAAGGGAACTGGAATATGAGTGCAGGCAGGAAAGAGTCTTCACTACTTTGGTTTTGCACCTCTTTAATCTATTTTTCTTTCCAATGTTAATTGCAACATGCTGTTGTGATGCTCGACTATATTCCTGATATTCTATTTTTAATTGCTGCTCCCTTTATTTAACCTGATGATTCAAAACCTAGTTCCGCTTGTGAAGATCCAGTGTGATCATTAATATGTCGATCATTACAGGACACATAACCGGGCCTCCGCTACTCACCCACATCTGTATCCCGGTGGTTCTTGATAATTTCTCCCAGCTCAAAATGGCCGGACATAACAGCCACCTGATAAAAACACACATCTTTTTTTAGATACAGTCACAAGGCCACTGAATGCACAACATGTAATGCTGGGAGAAACTGTTGACTAGTCTTCCTGTAATTACATTAGGCATTTATACGGGTGCTTTTATAACTTATGTAGTTTCAACAAGCTGTACACTTTTCACCTTTAAGGGCAACTTAGCAAGAAAACCAGATTAATGGCCTTGATGGCATGTTTAAAATTATATTTACATGGGACATGGGTTGGCTTTTTTCTTGAAAAATGCTCATACAGCAACCACATATAAGTACTATAAGTACATAAGAGTCCAAATGTATGTGTTCCTTCCATCATTGCACAAATACTTTTGACCTTTTGATCTAGAAACTACACAGGTCAGCACACAATCTGGCAAATGCGTTCTCCCTGTTGTCTCCTCTCACGCACACAAACAACACAAGCAGATTGCCTCAGCTGCAGCTTTTTCTGCACTGACAGAGTTAATATATTTAGATTAAGGGGTCACACACAATCCTGCCACCTGGGACCTTTGTGTGCATCACAGCACAATAATGGTTTAAAAGGAAATTAGGCCCTGGCACTTTCTGCTACGTTAACTTAATAAGACACTAAACCACACAACCACCCAACATGCGTAATTACCCAGCCATCCACTCAGCCGTTACCTGAAAGGGGGTCTGCCCATTGTTGTTCTTTGTGTCTTTATTTGCTCCCCGATAGAGCAGAATCCGTGAACAGCTTTCCTGCAACAAACAGCACTGATTAGCGTACATTATACACAATATGAATTGTATAAACGCTGCTTGATGTAGAAATGCACACATGGGAACACATTACATGATGTTTTCTTGTGCTGTGATGTTATAATTTGTTCGTAACGATGTAAACTATATGGTAAAAATGAATACTTAAACCACCCCAAATTTAGCATTTACCTTAAATTCCAGATTTTTTTTCTTCTGTTTTTCTAAACAAATGGTCATTTAGTGGGTGTATTATTATATATACATATATATATATATATATATATATATATATATATATATATATATATATATATATATATATATATATATATATATATATATGTATATAAATGTTCTCTGATCTCATATTTTTTGCCGGGAAGATATTTATTTTGATTAGAATAAGGATGTTATCAGGGATGCTGAACCTAAAAAGATGCATTAATTATAAAACAAAGATAAAGAGCATTCATGTGGCTTTCACTTTGTTGCACTGCGCGCTCAACGATTTAAGGATTTCCAACTCTATCGTTGCTGACATTTGATCTGCGTGAAAGGTGTGTCTACCTTGTTGTACAAAGCACAGATGTGCAAGGCAGTGTTTCCAGAGGCATTCTGGGAGGAAGAATCTGCCCCGTAGAAGAGGAGGTGCTCCAAATGCTGCGAGTTACCATGCTGACAGGCCTGAGAGAGGATGAACAGATTGTGGAGGAGCGATGGAAAGAGAGGGCGAGAGAGGTACATGTGGAAAATACAAATAGTTTTGTTAAGGAGGGGAAAAGAAAATGAAGCAAAGAGTTAAAAAAAAAAAAAAAAAAAAAGGACAGATTTATGTGGTTGTTTGAAGAGAACAAAGAGGCGGAGAAGCAAACGAGGATGAAGAACAGACAGGGACAAAGAGAGAGGAACAAGGTGAGAGTTATTAAGTGACACCACATTTAATTAACACCACCTCCAAACGCAGAGGGCGAGAAAACAGAGCGAGAACAAAAGTGAGATCCAGTGACAACAACGGTACACCAACCATCATCAAATGGACACACACACACACACACACACTGCAACGTCTTACAGTGGGAATCAAGACTGTATGCTTGTTATGATTCTTACACTTTCAACTTATTGTAAGTCAATAACTGGATGGAATGGATCAACAAACATGAAACTGCAGGTAATCGTAGCGAGACTGCTTCTGCTTCACTGGTTGCTTCAGCGTTACACACAGTTTATCCAAATGAAACTAAAAAAGCTCAACTCACAAAGGCTTAAATGATCAATGTCAATGCTAAACGTATGAGTCAAATCCCACTCAACACACACACCGAGACAGAAGAAGATGAAGGCCACGAGTGGCGAGGAGAGCTGGAGAGACAGATGCTGATGAAGTGTGAGGGGGGGATCATCAGGCTGAGAGGAAGAGGCCGATACCTTGATTTGTCCTGTCCACTTCACTGCGGGAATATGAGGCCACAGAAGCAAGGCGGGTGGGATGAAGGGTGAAAGGGGTCCGAGATAAATGGAGAGAGGTGTAGTGTTTCATGGCATGAATGTTTTTTTTTGACGTAGACACAGAGGCGGTACATACACAGACACTGGAACACAGAGTACACGGGTACATTACAAATAGGATCCATGCACACTTGTGCAACACAAACAACGGAAACTAAAAACCCAGACGCCCTAAGGCACTTTTTATTTTTTGCTGCCTTCATATCACAACCCCCAAATAGACACAATTAGGCCACTGACTGCATTAGATTGAAAGGTTTTGCCTCGAGCATCCTCTCACTAAAGTGTTGCTGTTAATTTAGCGTAGAGTTAACTGTGTACACACTGCAAGAACACAATTAAACCGGATTAAATACGTTCTGTATTCGCATTCATATTCTTTTTATATTGATGTTGAACAAAATCCCCCTTTTAAAGATGCCAAACAATGCACACCTGATGTGTCTCGTCCCAGCCGTTCTCGTCCCTGATGCCTAGTTTGGCGTGGTGGTAAAGCAGTGTTTCGCAGCAGGAGGTGTCGCCCCCTGTCAGCACAGTGTGGTAGAGCGGCGTCAGCCCTCGCCGGTCCTTGTAGTCCGGAGACGCACCCAGAGACAGCAGGACCTGCGCAAAGACAGCAGAGGAGGTGAACCTCACACACTCGCTCTGTGTTCTTCTCCAAAGCTGGCAGCCATGATGACAATAAGGGAGCAAAGTATGCAATCATTACAATGCCATAAAATAATGATGACTTTTACGAGCTCACATTTTATGAGCTCACAGATTAAAAAGGCATCATGGAAAATATATCTAACGGTGGTTTTCCAACTTCATGAAGAATATTCATGAAATATTTAATCAGAAAGGGAACACATAGCCGGGGGTTCAGAGGGGTCATGTAACGCCTCAGGCGAGACAGCATTAAGTATTAAATCAGAGTCTGCAGAAAATCTTTTTGCAGTTTAGCAGCTGTTTCTTTCCTTTGTGAAAAACATGGACTGGCAATACAACACATGCAATTATCTCCCTCTGAATGAGTTTCCCCTCAACAGGTGTCTGTCTTCTTGGTGATATGGGAGCTAAAGTTCTGGATAAATTCCTGAAATGCAAATGTAAAAACACACCTTTAAAGCAGGCAATCTGAATTTTAATGTCTTTTTTTCTCCCTTTGGCTGAATAGAAAAGAAGTTTTTTGTTCATGTGCGTGTGGTTGGGTGTTGATTGCCGCGTGGGAGGCGGAGTCGGTTTATTCTGTCTCCAGCTTGTTTGCTAGTCCAAGTAAAGATAATACTGCATGGGTTTCAGGGCAAGTATCCATCTTGCAGGTGCATACGCTGGTGTATTTCTTTTTGCTTTTCATAGCGTGACAATGACAACTCATTAACTGTAAACACCATTTTTTTTTCCAAAAGGAAAACAACGCGTGCATGTTTACCAGAAGGGCTGTATGGCGGTGGCCTCGCACAGCTTTGTGTACGGGTGTGAGTCCATCTTTGGCGCGGAAGTCAATGTGAGCGCCTCCATCCACCAGGACCCGGATAGTCTCACCTCCACCCGGCTCACACTGCACCGCCAAGGACAGAGCAGTCTCTGGCAGACACACACACACACACACAGATTCAAATATAGTTTTTAATGGTCAGAAGGATTGGTTTGGAAAGTCAAACCATTTGGACGACACTGGCCCAGATTGTTTGCTCCCAGGGGGTCGCTTGTGGGAAAACTGTTTTCCACAGTACAGTTCTACTGTTTTGCACTCAAACTCTTCTTCTACCTGCTTTGAGGTTATGCTCTTGAACACCTGCAGCTTTGACCTCCCAGGTCAGACAAAAAAAAAACATATTAAATGCCACAAACAACAACTTTACAGTCACGAACTAGAGACCTAGGGCATTCAGGCGGTGTATGGCTTATAGTGACAATAAGGGAGTGTGTGCTCGCTGGATAAGTTTTTAATTGCGTTACAAGCATGGATTTAAACAACTAGTAACAACCCAACAATTGCTTCAACAACTTAGGAGAGTCCCAGTTCTGACAGAAAACATCATCACCTAATAGTGGATATTAGGAATTAAATCTTATTATAAATCATTTCCTGGTTGCACAACTACACACCCTGAGATAATTTAGCCAACTGTAAAGTTTCCCGCAATTTTTCAAATTCACCGCTGCTGAAATGTAACGCAAAATACAAGCTTCTCTACAAATGTCCCTGTGGAAAAAAACAGTTTTCCCATTGATGCTTTGCAACACTTTGCCAATTGTGCCGGCATCAAATAAAGCCACAAAGAACTCAATAAGATGATTTCAAAATGAAACCAACGCGGTGTCACAACACTTTCAACCGCACTAAACACCGTCGAACTTGAAAAAAGGTTCAATAGAACGAAGAAGAATAAAAGCATTGAAAGTGTTCCCAGTAAAAACAGGCCGCGATGGCGACAAGAGATTGTTGGCGAAGAGGGAAACGACCGAGGGCTTTTATCCTCAAACAGCTTCTGTGGAGCTCAGGTGCAAACAATTTGGGGGGGCGGGATGTTTAGACTGCACTTCCTCTGAAGTTAGCATGTCGGGACGACTCGGGGAATGCCCATTAAACAGTTCCCTCGGCAGAGATGGAAGTGAGCGCCTGCTGACAGCAGCCGCTCGGAATATGGTGGAGTCATTTTATGTCCTATTAAAGGCGCTCTGGGTGGAAGAGCAGGATGAAACGTGTCAGTGACAGGCTGGTCAAATGAAGAAGAAGAAAAAAAGCGTCTCCAGCAGTCTTTTGATTGCCTCTTCGCACCGGCCTAATGCCTATACGACCTCATAGCTCATGGACTAACCGTCAGAACACCCTGACACAGCCTCACGGACAAGAAGGTAGGAAACCATGTGAAGCCGTGACATTTTGATGTAACGGCTATTTTAAACATGTGGACTGAGTGAGTTTGACTCTGAACCTGAGCTGTCTTAATGAAAGCTCGTTGTTGCAGACTGATTCATAATGAAACGTATCGATTTAAAATGAGCAATTCATTTTCTACCCTTGAACGACAATGATTTTGTTTGTTTCCAGGGTTCAAAATCAAACCCTCAAAGTATCATTTTCAGGTGTAAAGTGTGCGTGCGGAGTCTTTTCCCACGCGACGCCAGTGCAGCGTGTTCGTCCACCGGGGCTCTCTGTTGCCCCCCGGTGTTCTGAAGTGGAAGTGTGTCTCACACCCATGATGGCAGGCTGTGTTTTGTGTTGTGACACGTTGCTCCCACAGCGGCTGGAGCAACACGGAGCAGCACACCCAGACTGTAAATGAGCCGTCTGCTGCGCCCCCTAAGCACCAACAGGATCTGAGAAAAGACACCCAACTGCAAACAGCACTGGCCCAGATCCCTGACGAAGTGTGAGACCAACATACTGCAGCGCCGAGGGAGGAAAGCGCAGCGAGAGAAAGGGGGACAACGGGGGGGGAGACAACGCTGCTGCTGGCCACCAGCAACATGTGAGGGTTTAGTATGTATGGATAAAAAGAGCTGTCGCGAGGGAAATCAGTATCGACGTCGACCCTCTCTCATCTTGTTTGAAGCCATCTTAACTTTCAAATCGTAGTCTGTGATTGTCACACATGGATGAATAGATGGATGATAGACAGGAGGAAAAGCGAGGCCTCCTTACCGCCGGTGTCAGCATCCTGGTAGTTGGGATCGAGGCCTTTGTCTAAGAACTTGGCCATCTTGTCCACAGCGCTGGTTTGAATATAATCCATGAATTTCTTCAGGCTAGCCTGCACGCGGAGATAAACGTGCTGCTGTATTACAGGGAACTCTTCTGTATTTTAAAGACTGTATGTGCAAGCGAGGTACAGTGCAGCAGAGCACATTAAAGCAGTGGACAGTAGATGTTTTAGCAAAGGGAAAGGATACACTGACATGCATACTCATTTATATGATGAAAACATTGAGTTGAGACCCTTCAGAGATCCTACTTCAGGACAAATGGGTTGCATACCTTAGTGTGCAGTTTGGCCAGTTGCTTCTCATCCAGATTGGTCTGTTTGTACACCCTGGTTTTGTATCGGAACTAAACCCGAGAGAGGAGAAGGGAAAGCAAACGCAGAGTTAATCCTAACACAGAGGGCATTTGTCTTGAATTCTCATTTTCTCTGTTTGGCCGAGATCCACAAAATGGAGTTTGCAGGTTTATTGTACATTGTATCTGGTTTGCTATACAAACCCCCTCTTCTACTTCACTGGAGACAAGAACTGTGAGAGAAATGGTCTCGCTTTGCAGCAGTTTAAAGGCACTTTAAAGCCTCCACTGGGTCATAATGTAGCATGAAAGAAGATGACTATACAGACGGGATGAGAGATTAGCAGCAGTTCGCAGCAGTTGCACTAAACAGAGCAGTAAAGCTGAACAGTTCTGTGACATTCCTCTAAGAAGCATGCAGGAAACTTAATTCATAAACCAGGGTTTTTTATCAGCTTAGATTACACACGGGAAATTTTACAGTATGTCGTCGAGCTGCATTAAAGCGCTGCAGTTTTTTTTACGTCACTCATCCAGGATCCTTTAAAATACAGAAAGTTGGAGTGTAAACCTTGGTCACGTGACGTGATGCACAAAGTTGAACCAGATTTACTGATATTAATCCTGTAAAACTGGGATTCAGTTGATTCTTTCAAACGTCATTGCATTACTGTGTGAAAGGAAGACTGGAATAATACCTCTAAATATGGTACCCCTTTCTCAAAGGATTGTGGGTACTCTCGGAGCAGCCTCTCCTCCTCCAGGAACATGGCGTCGTGGCCGTCGGTGGCGGGCTGGAACAGACCGTAGTTCAGGACGTCCCGCAGAGACTCGGTCAGGGAACACAGCACCTGCTGCTTGGCCTTCCACACCGTGGCGTCTGGGTTGAACCGCAAACATTTCTACAGGGAACACAGAAGGAGCTTCAAGTTCAGAGAGCTTGGGTTAACTGGAATAAATGCATAAAGGAAAACAAACTCTGTAGATGATAAACATCGTACCATCTCAACAGCCTTAACACCAGTTGTGGTTTACAATTACAGAATGCTGTGATAACGTAAGCAGCTAAAACAAGGTCGCAACTATGAAAAGACAGCGAGAAGTATGACAATTATAGCCACATTAAAATGAATCGGTGAGACTCAGTTTTTAAGCACTGGTCTTATGGATGATGCAGATGCAGCAGCCGGACTAGAGGTCATCATAGAAACACCCCGAAGGAACAGCTGTTAGGAAGCAGAACTTAAAGGACACTAAATTGTGGCAAATCCACATTTATTCCTAAAATACATGTAGAGTTTAAACTGAGCCGTGTCTGACGACCTCAGGCTGCAAGCTGCCTCATGGGCTGAACCGTCATTTGTGGCTAAACCATCTGCAAAGGAACTGTCACCAATTGCTCAGAATATCGGATAGATAAAACAAACACTGACTGTTTCCCGATAAGTCTGGGAGACAAAAAAGCTTATACATGTTGTGTTTCAGTACGATCTTTCTTAGTTCCTGTCCCGTGAGTCATTTTTTAGACAAAGTTCATCTTAGCCCTGCTTGTAGAGGTGTGGACTGTCCCAGACACAACCCAGTGCCTCGAACCTTGAGGACTGCAGTTCCCCCTGTGGGCCAGCAGGGGGAGACATCCTCGGAGTAAAGTTGGTGATTCCCAGGGTCCTCAGTCTGCATAAAGGATGTGAAATGGCAATTTGGTGCAGCTGTAAGTGTCTCCGGTGGGGACCTGAACGGCCAAATGCTCCACAGCTCAGAGGCTCAGTCAACAAAGTGGAACGTTACTGACAGAAGGTTTTTGGCCTCTCTTTCTCTCTCTCTCTCCCTCCATCCCTCCCTCCACGTGTCTCTTCCTCTCATTGCCCAGAGTGGAGTCGGGTTATTCTCTGACCTTGAGGCAGCAGCAGGATGATTGGCCGATGCAGAGGACAGCCGGCTGCAAGGATGTCTGCCTCCTACTGCATTACTGCACAGGCTCTTCTCGCACACACACTAGACACGTGTGTGTGTGTGTGTGTGTGTGTGTGTGTGTGTGTGTGTGTGTGTGTGTGTGTGTGTGTGTGTGTGTGGCCGTGCACAACGAAGAGATAAAACCCCTGCATTGTGTTTCTTTTGCAGAGGAGTAACATAACATTTTCTCCCTCTATTTTATTCAGCGTCTCCGTTCGCGCACAGCCAACCCGGTTGCTAAGGCAACCGGTTCATTAGTGGAGCAAGCAGCTTGTTGCCATAGAGACATCCCTGTGTTCCCTAGGAGATGGGGTACTGGTTGGGGTGTGCGTGTGTGTGTGTCTGTTTGTCTGTGTGTCTGTGTGTGTTTGTGCATGTTTGTGCGTGAGCCTGTGCATCCGTTTGAATGGACGTGTGTGTGTGTGTGTGTGTGTGTGTGTGTGTGTGTGTGTGTGTGTGTGTGTGTTACAGCAGCGTGGTGAAAGTGGAGTAAAAGGGAGGAGAATGTCTAAAGCTTTGACTGTGACAGCAAAAGAGGATGAAAAGGTGTGTGTGTCTGTTTGTATTAGATTATGTTTCACAACAGCACACACACAGACACACACACACACACACGAGCCTACACACTGCACTTACAGTCCCCTGAAAGGAAGCAGGCAAACAATCTAAAATGAATCACAATGGCAGCAGGACAGAGTGAAGGTTAAGGATGGAGTTATCGAGCCGGAGCAACATTCCCTCACTCAACCTGAGCGGTCATCAACGCTGACAATTATCATCTAATAATGGAGATTTAAATTTGTGTGATGACTTTGCTTTCGTCCTATGAGAAGCTTCAGGTAGTTGGAGGTTTAACGGAGGCAGCCATGCTGCTTATTGATCTGTATACCTCCAGGAATATGATCGATCCTGCAGCTTCTAACCGGCCAATTAGGAGGGCTCATCACAGATTCACCTCTACGAGCGTCTTCAGACAGCTTCATGCTTCTGGACAGTTTTCACAGTTTCACCATATTTAACACCACATGTTTGTTTAATGCAATAGTATAAACTATGCTTTATTTAAAACCAAGCCCAGATAGTCACAGACTTGTTCTAAACCTCAAACGTTGCACAATAGTTGAGTGTTTGTGGTGCCCTCTACTGTCCAGAGAGTTTAGTCTAAATTAATACCCAGTTGATGGTTTGTAATATCTCTGTACAGTGACAATATTGTTTCAGTGACTAAATATAAAAGCACAAACGCAGGATCCTTTATTAACTTTAAATCCAAGCGTGTTCATGCTCAGTCTGGCTGATCAGAGCTGAGTTGCAAAATTAAAGTAAAAGTTCTCCCTTTTAAAAGTTAATTATATGAATATATTATTAGCCTATGACATTTTTTTTCACATTTTTCTAATATTTCCTTTTTATGTGAAATATATTGTGTATATTCAGCTTCTCCATCTGATCATGTGTGATAAAAAACCCCACTATATATTCAATTAGACCCTCTGTTTATTTCAGTGTGTTTATCATCATTACCTCATGCATCATCATATTTTACTGTCTCACTGCTCCTAAGTTAAATTGATGATGCACCTGCACACAAAGAAAGTCTGGATACGGTGTTACATTCCACAATATGCAATTGCCGTATAATAAACACAGATAAATATGGAGTAAAAATTCCTTCAAGTGACATTTTTAGGCTTTTAAGACACAGCTTGAAGTCACAAATGCGTTGTGAAAGTCTCCAGTTAACTTAAATCACTTGTTAAACTGTAACAGAAACGCTTGTCTCTCACGGTTGCTGTTGGAATATTGATTCAGACAATTACATAACCAAACAACGAAACATGTTGATGCTGGTATCGGTATTTAATGTATTGTTTACAGCTGGCTCATATGGACAGCATGGAGTAAAAAAAAAAAAACGCCTCTTGTGTTGCCAACACGAGCATATTTCTGTTACCGTCGGTGGTAAAAGGGTTTATTAAATAGAAGGAAGACAAACACTAATGCTACAGCTTTTATATTATAAACCTTTAAATGAATTCCAGTGCATTAATGCGGCTCTAAACCCTTCTGTTTCTCTTGTGGTTTTTATTATTATGCAGACCAAAATTCTCAGTCTTGTCTCCTGAAGCTGTGATCACACTTTCCCACTCACATACACCCACTCACTCTGTCCATGCTGCTCTTCATCTTCCTGCCTCGCTCCATCTTATCCTCCCTCCTCTCTCTCTCTCTCTCTCTCTCTCTCTCTCTCTCTCTCTCTCTCGAACAGCTCTGTCACTTATATGCAGAAATAAGAGTTCTTCTCTCTCTCTCTCTGTCTATCTCTCTGTATCGCTGTCCCTCTGGTCTTTTCCTGCAGGGCAAGTGCAGAGGGACTTGAAGCCTTTAATGAGATCTATGGGGAAATAATAACCCCCCACTAAACACACACACACACACACACACACACACACTCACACACACACGCCGCCATGTCACCATTTAAGTCCACTTCCTCTCCATATCTCCCTCTCCTCCTTGCTCTCAACCAGTCCATTCAGCGCCTTCAGCAGTTCAAGAAAGCAAATTAATTTCTTTAAAGCGGTCCTGTCATCCCCGCTCTGCGATGTTCTCCCTCCACTGTCTTTCTCTCACTTTCACTCACCCGATGCTGCACTCCCTCCTCTCCTCTCCCCCCATACTTTCCTCTCTATTATCTCTCTGTTTCCCTTGGAGCTCACCCTGTCATTAACGCACAACCTCTTAGCAGCTGAGAGGCATGGCGGACACCGACGTGGAGTCTGAAAAGATCACATATCTTAAGCAGGCGCTGATAAATGTTTGTCTGTGTTTGCGTGTATGTGTGTGTGTGTGTGCGTGTGTGTGTGTTTCCAAACTGTTTGTGAGAGCAATTCCTGCCTGAGGGGCTGCTGCTTATGCTTCAGAGTTTGCACGAATCAAACTGTGGAGAAAACATAATTTGTTTCACGCTGTTTATTGCGCTCGGCACGCAGACGCCAACTTGACTGCATATATGCAAGTTTGACAATCTAATAAACCTTCAAACAAAAGTGCCTCGACATCCTGCTGTGGCACGATCATATCAACCTCTTGAAAAACACATATCTGACTGTCGCTGAGCGCGCAGTTAATGGACCGGTGTCTTTTTTTTTATCCGCCACCAGAGGAAGGATTAGTGAGGAGCATGCAGATCCACTAACAGAGCTAATTCAGACAAGTGAAATCCTCACCTGCAAATTATGGCTGTCAAATACACATTGTGGAGGTCAAAAGTACAATATGTCCCTTTGAAATATTTTTGGAGAAGTATAAAGTGGCGTGAAATGGAAATACTTGTACAAGTACCTCTAAATCATATATTAGCACAGCATTTTAGTGCAAATATTTAGCTGCTTTCCATCAGTGCGCTTCACATTAAAACAGTTAAACTACTTCACATACCTTTGGGAAGTTCAGTCCAACAATGAATCATTCAAGCACTGACTGAAATGACTCACGCGTGAATCACCGAGTTGGTGATCTGTTCGAAACCACAGTTTAAGGGTAGTATTTCAATGTAAAACGGGTCCCTGCTTTAATACAGGCATGCAAATGCTGTCAAAAACAAAAACAGCTATATGTCACGTGGACCTTTACAAAACATTTTTGACCAAATGAAGCTCCATTTCTAGACCCGCAAATCATCAAAATGGGCCTTTTGGGTACACGGAGGGGTTGTACAATAAGTTTTCTTCAACACAGTTTGGGTATGTCAGACGTTCCACGACCTTCAGCAGATAAAATGGGACAAGACATCAGCTGTGCAAGATAACTTTAAACATCTCGTCTGATGTGTGTCTCTCTCCGACTTGAGACGATAGAATCCATCCAACCACATTTTAGGTTGACCTAAAAAGACTAACTACTAAACCCCGGATTCCTTCCACTTGTAGCAATGGCCCAAATCTCCTCTTGACAAATGCAGCAGACTGGTAATACAAACAGATCTGGAGCGCTCTCTGTCCGCGCACCAGCAGCGCCGTCTCGATCGACCCAGTTGGTTGAAAGGATTTGATCAGAGAGTTTTAAAGGAGCAAAGGTAAAAAACAACCAGATGTTTCCTCTGAGGGCTCCGTGGAAACGTTTCAGGACACTGACCTCTTGACAGAGGTCAGAAGGCATTTGTCGTGTCCAAACATATTCTGCAACACCCAAAAAAAACCTAATGGATGCAGAAAAGGGAGCCAATCTGCTCAATATAACTGAAAAATATTGTCAAGATTGAATTTTTATCACAGAAACTGCAAGTTGCTTTCTAATAACACAAAACATTTGCAGCCCAAAACATTTACTGCCTCTAGTATTTTCAAGAAAGTTACAAAAATAGTATTATTGTAGTTGAATTTGAATAATAGGTCACTCTAGAAGGATTGACCGGCACACACTTTGGTTTTGAGAAATGTGTGTTGTGCTTACAACAGCGGCGAGTGGAGGACAGTGGATAACACGAGAGAACACTGGCGGCTGATGAAAGACCATGAATACACAAGAAAACTGCTTTTCAATAGCTGTTCATTGTAGTGACAATAACGTTTGTCCACATGGAAAAAATAGCTGCAATAACATTATCAGATCTTTTTTTTTTTTAAATAATATTTTCAATATCAGTCCAACAATATAATCATTGGTATGAATGCACGAGTACGACTGGAACGTTGACATAAATTGACATTAATTTTGGATGTTATCTCTGTAATCAAACTGCATCAAATTGGATCGTTTCAGGGATGCACGACCCGGATTAGCGAACAGCTGTAGAGCTATGTATTCTGCCCCAAAAAAATGTATAAATACATCACTAATTACCAGTGTTTGTGTGTTTGTGTGCCGTCTCTGCATTACTGCATGAGTCACTTACGTCACTCAAAATCCTCCCCCCTTAATTCCTGAGATTTGCATTTGCGTTCTCGAGTCACTCCCTCGTCTCATTACAACACAATTAACGATCAATTAGATTTTATTGAGGGTGAATTAGCTGACATGTAGAACAAACCTAATGTACTGGGAGTGTAACGTGATATTATGCAACACCAGTGAGTGAGAGGGGAGGAGGAAGAGGAGGAGGAGGAGAAGGAGGAGGACGAGGAGGAGGAGGAGGAGGAGGACAGGAAATGAACCAGTGGGGGGAAAAAAGATCAGAGGGTTTTTATTCTGAATGTTCCGAATGCGAATAAGAGACTGAAAGTAAAAATGAGCTGAAGAGGTTGAGTCGGACAGAAGAGAGAGTGAGCGAGACAATAAAATGTCAGAGTGATGGTGGGTTGTAACTCTCATGACCTTGAGGAGTCACAAAAGATGTACTGAGTCGCTACATCTGGGCAAGAAGCCTCTAAGGTCATGTTTCAGTGCTTTCAAATGTTAATGTTGATCTCTGAGTGTGAGCATATGAAGCTACTCAACACACACATGTGGACCATCATGGCACACACGTGTGTGTGTTGAGTCAAGGGCCATCATCATCATCACCCTTTTTTGTCAAATGTGTGTCGTTGTGTCCTCGTGATTGTACTTCCATCAACAAATAAGACATTGTGATTAACAAATTATACTTAAGAATCTTAAGAATGTACATCAATGTGATATGTCTATTTTATTTTGTTAAATGATCTCAAACGGCAGGAATAGACGAGGAGGAACTCGAGTAGGTTGAGAAAGTTTGAGAGATGCTACACATTTATTTTTAAAGAGATCAGGCTAGAATTTGTGTTAAAAACAAAAGTATTTCTTCTCAAATTAATTTTGATTAATATTGAGCGGAGCACAGATTAGAAGACACTTATTGTGAAACAAAAAATATGATCATGTCGAGTTCAAATCAACATAAAATAATGCTCACGGCCAGCTTAAAAAGTAAATATCAACAGCAACCTAACAATTTCTGTACTCGCTATTCTGATTCCTACGTAATCTCATTCCACCTTTATTTATTTCTGTCTGCTTCACTTTATCCACCTGAATCCATCTCTTTCTAACTGTCTTTTCCAATCTACCTTTATCTCTTTCCCCCTGCCTTTCCTCAGATACCTTGTTTCTACATCAATCTACTTTGATCTGCTTCTATCTGTGTCTACCTCCGTTTACCTTTATCGCTATCCTCGTCTTTGTGCTTTTATCTCCTCTGCCTCAGCCTCTTTCTGCCTCCTCTTCCAAACGCCCATGTGCATGCGCCCCATTATACCTCCCCGCGTCTTCACGTGACCGTCGAGGGACATCCGAGTATTTGACCCCGGGCTTGAGTGAGTATTCTCATCCCGAGCAATCCCATTCATCCATCTTTTCACAATTAAACTTTGATGCCGATTTGTTAAAATAAATAGGGAGTGGTGAATTATTAATGTGGGTTTTTAAAAACACTGAATCAAGCACACTTGGGCATCCACACACACACACACACACACACTGTTGAAAACACCCATGCACAGATCAATAATAAATCACACGGCAGCGAGAGGGAGGAAGAAGCGTTGAGCGAGGCATTTATAGTGCACCGGGATGGTAAATATAAAATCTAGACTCGCACACACACGCAGGCACTCACAGATGCATTTATTTCATTTGCAGTTTCATTCTCGCTGATGATGTATATGAAGCCGACACATCGCAAAAAGCCACGATCGCTCGATCGAGAAGAGAAAGAGGACGAACTGTTAAAATGTCCGTGGAAAGCGGCCTCGTGTTTGTCGACCACATAGGCAGTCTGGTTCAGCTTTAATCTTGCGATGAGCAAAGACGCACACGCTCTCCTCTCTCCTTGTTCCTCCCTCCTCCTCCTCAGTTTTTTTTTTTTTTTTAATTCTCTTCTGCACAAAGACACACACTTGGTCGCAGCCCCTCGCATTCCTTTGCTTCTTCATAATTCAATTATCGGTACAAACGAGATGATTCACTCGAACGGATCGCTCATCAGGAAAGCACAGAGGGGGAACTCAAAAGGACGGCGTGTCTGGCATCTAATGGCTAATTTGTCAAGAGCGGGAGAATGCCGTATATACTGTACGTGGAGGCAGCTGCGTCTCCGGCCCGTGAGGCCGATTACGACACACTTCTGATGGAAGCTTTTTGCACGGATGTGATGTGGAAGACCGCAACTGAGAAATGGAGCGGGATGGCAGATCGGTCCATCATGATTCTGGACAGCTCTCTTAAAAGCAGTCACACCAACAAAAAAAAAAGGGCTTTTCACGGCAGGCTTCATCGCACCATTCAGAAGCTCTTTGGCAACATTCAGCCGGAGGCAACGCTTCCCTCTATTTTAGCTTCCTCTCTCCACTTCAACTTCCCTCCCTTTGACTCTCTCTGAATCCTTTCAGTCTTCATGGTGGGGTTTTTTATTCAAATGATTGCCGGCATGTTCTCATTGTGATTGCTCTTCCATGGGTTTTGTCTCTGCCTCTGCCTCTCTTTCTCTCTGGGGCTGGGTCACCTTGAAAGTCTCCCTCACCCTCTCAGGTCTTTCACTCTGACCAGCATTTGCGCTTTCCTCAGTTTTCTGCTGGTGATGCAGCGAGACCGAGAGAGAAAGAGAGAGAGAGAGAGAGAGAGAGAGAGAGAGAGAGAGAGACGAAGACAGAGACTCTAATCGATGTAATACGCTCAGTCCTCAGAGATGTGCAGCGTTTCTGGAGCACGGCCCATCGCAGGATTTGACTGAACTGACCACACGGACTGTCGTAACACTCGCGGTCAGATTATGAAATGATGGGCCCCAGAGCACAGACACAGATATCCATCCACTCACCCAGTTCTCATCCCCACTCATCATGTGCACGGTCACAGAAATGATGTCAAGCAGACGCCTCTGAGAACTTCAGGCATTGATTTACACAATTGATGTTGAAGGAATAGTTTGATGTTTAGGGACATGCTTTTCTTATCTCTCTTCACAGAGTTGGGATGGAGGATCGGCACCACTCAATATGAAGCTGCAGACCTTATGACCTTCTAATCTTACTCAGAAAGCGCAAGAAAAAGGTCCCCAAATGTTAAACTGGGAACATTAGACCTCATAAACTTATACAAATTTGTACACATACATGTTGATAATGAAAAACAGCAAAAACTGGACTAAAAAAAGGAAACATTCCTGTAAAGTATAGGAATGTATGCACCAATATGACATACAACAAGCTTTCATTGGAGTGGAGAAATTGATAATAAAGTGATAAGAGTGTTTAACTACTGGGACGTGGCCCGCTGTGTTTGTGAACTCATCAGTCGCTGCCATGACGTGTGTGACGTGTGTGACGTGTGTGACGTGTGTGACGTGTGTGACGTGTGTGACGTGTGCGGCGACGGCACTGACCGTTTGCTTGATGTCTGGGATGCCGATGCGAAACACCATCATAGCGATGTGGGTGTCCTCAGACGACCCCGTGCCGGTGCTGCGGTCCTTCAGCCTCCTCTGCTGCTGCTGCTGCTGCTGCTGCTGCTGCGGCGGCGGCTGTACGTGATTGGCTGGCTGTTGGTGCGTGGGTCCGGGGTTGGCTGAATAAGGGTTCGTGGCGTGCCCCGGGTTCCCCGACCGATTCTGTCGGTCCCCGGCGGGTCTTCCCACCAGTTTACCCGGCTGCCTGTGTCCCTCGCCCCTGCCCACCCGCGACAGGCCGCCTCGCCTGACCTCCTCCACCAACTCCGCCTCGTCGTCGTCCTCCTCCCCTTCCAGCTCGCCGTTCTCCTCCTCCTCCTGGCCCTCGCGGCGCTCGTCTTCCTCCATCTCCTCCTCCTCCTCTTCCTCCTCCTCCTCCTCCTCGTCCTCTGCCCCTGGATAGAGATGTCGATTATTTCCCAGCATCCTTTGTTGCTCCTCGTCGCTGGACAGGGGGCTGAACGGCATCGTCATGGCGGCACTTGTGGCGACACCATCATTCCCAGAGAGACACTGCGACGAGGGGGAGGAGAGGAGAAAAAAAAGACGTCGTGAAAACAGAGACAAGGACAAACTGCAGAAGAAGTTTGTTCAAAGTTTCCTTCCCGGCTGCATCCAGGGTCCCATCACTGTGACACACTCTGGTTTCTGGAGCAGACGTGCACTCCTTCCAACCCTCAACGCACGATGACATACTATTCACACCTCATGTATAAATGAACACACTGGTGCTGTTAATTCCCAGCTTCCAGGCTCTCGCCACATCCTGCTGTACTGTAACACTCAACACTTTGCCTGCAGATGAGTGAACCTTCAGACGCTCGAAACACATCCGTATTTCACTGTGAGCGATAGCACTATGGCGGGTTAAACTACACTACAGTGGAATGTGCTCACACAGAGAGACGTGCTGCACTAAGTGAGCACTGTGTATTAACTGGAAAGAAGAATTATGGAGGTCTATTCACATCATGACCTTGAGCGTGAAACCTCCGAAAGAGAAAGATATATAAAAGATGTCAGACAAACAGTTGCCGTTGAAATTATTGTCTTTGATGCGGAGAGAACACATGATAATGATATCAACTGCTCTTTCTTTTCAACTTCCACATCCACAATTTAAGGCAATTACAGGGTGGGTATTTTGTATCGTTGGTTGTAATCAACAAGGATGTCAGATTTAAGTCTCGCTACACTGAAGCTGCTGAGACTATTTTAGTTTATTTAAAGCCGAGTGAGAAATCCAACACCCGCCTTAGTAACCTAATATATCGGTGGAACTCTATACAGCAACTATACATCACTGCACATCTTACGGACACTTGAAATGGACAACACCTCTCCATGCGATAAACTATACACTCGTACTCTTGCCATCACCCCTGAGAGAGCCCGAGAAGCCACTTCGGAGCGTCAGAGATGCGGCGTCGCATTCAAGTGCAAACTGAGCGAGATAACAGATCCGTCCCCGGTGGCTGCCGGTCGGCTCTGCACGCAGTTTCAGGATTTTCAGCACCACTACATGCTGGACAGCTCCACGCAGAACCAAACAGCAGGATGTCAAATGTAAGCGCCAGAGGACCGACCAATCAGTAGAGAGCGCTGAAGAATCCCAAAATAAACACCTGATCCGAAAGTAACTAAGTTAAGTACAATTGTTTTGTTTGACTGACAGAAAATATGTATTTTTTTTAGATAAAGACAGATAGATTTAGATATATGAATTCCATATTTCATCTAAACATTCATCTGGAAAGGAAAAAGAAACGGTATCAAGTTGCTGTTTGTTTTCATCTCGCTTCAAGTACAGAATAATGATGCTACTTGAGTTGAGTTTGTGTGTGTGTGATGAGGCAGCTGAAAGACACAGAGGAATCAAAGTCATGTTGTGAAGGGGAAAAAAACGTGTCTCCTCATGAGATAGCAGCTGTCCAGCTCGACAAGAAACGGGACGGAAGAAGAAGAAATGAAGAAGCGCCGCAGGAAAATGAAAAGGAAAGGGTGGACAACAGGACAGCATGTGGCAAGCAAAGCTCCTTTCATGCCTCGGATCGTATTCTGCTTGAAAAATGAACACATGGCAGTCAGGGGAGAGTTTTTACAACTTTCTAAGATGCAGCCATCAGGTATTATTTATTTGATGCCAGTTGAGCTTCGTGTGTTTAACGTTTGTGCCGCGTGGAGGCAATGCCTGAACTAAATGAAACCGCTCTGCAGAAATTGAAATTCTTGCCACGATCCTTCACTTGATCTAACAAAAAAAAAAACACAATTTAAAGCCTGAATGTGAAGCCTACAAGTTGTTCAATTTGAGTTTTTTTTTTTAAGATTATATATCAGTCGCCCCTCTCTTTCAATTCCTCCACTTGTCCTTATTTCTCACACAAACACACTGAGTACAGCTGTGACAAATACTGACGCTGGCTGCGATTCAGCCCCCAACTTCTGAACGCATGTAGCAGGCAATCTTCTGTTCGCAGTTATGAGGAACGAGATGGCAGACGAGTGTGTCGCAAACTGTAGAAGTTTAACAGACATTCAGACTATCACTCACTAAAACAGACAAGAACCTGAGAGGAGACTTGTAACACTTGACAACCAAGGACAAAGGATGAGTCATTGTTGATGCATTAGCCTGTAAATGTTCCTCTGACTAATTATTACTAAACCTTATTTTATGATCTTGTCCTGTGTTTTACATGTGAAATATGGATGTCTACAGTACTAACCAGCCAATACGATAACAAACGGTGCAGTATGTCAAGTACAAAGTTGATTGACATGGAAGGTACATTACAATATATGAGCATAACTCAGTTCAACTGGGCTCTTGTTATAAAGTTCCTACAGCTGTATTGCATTTTTAAAGCTTTGTAAAAGGTTTAAAAGCAACCCTTAAACGTTGATTTAAATTAAAGAGGACTCTTATTAAAAGGTATGTCTGAATGTGTAGAGGACAATATAATTAAAGCAAGCTTGTGAGGATATTTAAAAAGAGGCAATAAGCGACAGGGGAGGAGAAAAGGGCTGGAAACCAAATTGTTGGAGGGAAATGATGAATAAAAGAGACAAGGGCAAAGAGACAAAGACGGGGAGGAGCGGGAGGAAGTAGCAACGCTGGTTCAGTCTTGTCAGAAAGCTCACCAACCAGGAGAGGAGGGGGGGCACCTCGAGCAGATATGATAATAAATGGAAGTGAACAATCCATATTTTTGCATAGTGCTGAGCAATCAAAGATAGGGGAAGCTAGAAAGGAAGGACAGGGAAGAGGACATAGGGGGAAGCAGTCCGGTGAGAGGGATGTGAGGAGAGAGAGAAAGGAGTGAGAGAGACCAAGAGGAGGGAAAAAACAACTCAGTCTCAAACAAATTAAGTCTATAAGTAAACAGAATTCTAAATTACTTCCGATTATTTCCTTTACATTTATGATTATGTTTGCAGTTTTAAACACATGGTTAATGTTTGGCTTGAAAAAAGTACAATTGCTGTAACTGGAGTTACATATATGCCACGTTAAATGTCTACAGTGACATTAAAACAAGTCAATGACACAAACAGCGGTCTCCAGATTGTGAGTCCTGTGTTTGCATGACTCGTCCATCCGTCCCCTTGACCCCCACATTCACTTTGATCATAATGTCTCTGTATCAAACAGATATCAAGATATTTCCCCCTGAACCCCAAAAGGTCAACCCAATGGTGACGCTGAAGGACCAAGTAGGACGTGTCTTCCTGGGATCACGAATGTCTGAACAAAATTTCATGTGAAATCATCCAAAGGTTTTTGAGATATTTCGGTCGGGAGCAGACTGAAGGAGAGCCGACGAACCGACCGACCAACAGACTGACCTTGACATCCATAAAGCCACGCCGCTATGGCTAAAAATATGAAGGGGATTAAGTAAGGGGAGAGAGGAGCAGGACAGAAGTGAAAAGGTGCCAGAGAGACAAGACAATGACACACAGAGGAGAGTGTTAATGTGAGAAAAGAGAGGGAGGATAGAAAAGAACACAAAAAAAGGGCAATTTCTTTTAGATATTGGGACAAAACAGAGAAGCAAAAGAACATTGACGGAGAGCAACGAGAAACATTCTTGGGTATGAGAGGTTGCTGTGAACACAGAGGCGTGAACTCGCAGGGATGGATGATGAAGAGCAGAGAGGAGGAAGCCAATGAATGTGGGGTCACAGTGAATTGCCAAAAAGCCAGAGCTAATATTAATATTTACTGTATTTAGATTTGGCTTTTATTCCCATTTTCATGCCAAAAAAATTGAAAGGAGTCCCTGTTTTTTGTGGAATTTCTTGAAAAGACTCAGAAACAAGCCGTCGACCTTCACGGGCCGCTCAAAAGGCTCCACTGAAAGACATAATTAAATGTTTTCTACGCTCCTTAAAGCCAAGGTACGTTTCATTTCAGGTTTTACAGGATGACACCTTGAGGCTGTTGAGTAAAATCCACCCACACCACAGCGATCATAAGCCCGCTGCGTGACAGACCTGTTTGTCACGCATTCTTAGTTGCATTCATATTTTTCCCAAGGCTGATATTGTCTAGAATCTAGATATTGTGCGATCCTAATGGACGCTGCAGAGAAAAAAAAGGCTGAATCCAAACTTTTGAAACAATCACTCATCGTCAATTAAGCTGGAACGGGTCAGGACAGAGGGAAAATGATGAGAGAGAAAGTGATAATCAGTTCTTGAGAGAAAAGTCATGACTCACACATAAAAGACCGTCATAATGAAAGCTCTGTGTGTGTGTGTGTGTGTGTGTGTGTGTGTGTGTGTGTGTGTGTGTGTGTGTGTGTGTGTGTGTGTGCATGTGTGTGTGTGTGTGTGTGTGCGTGTGTGTGCGAGCTTATGTGTGTCTATCTGAGTGAAGATGGCGCGATTAGATATTGCCCAATGTCAACAAGTGATAATCATCTCCTCCTCTTCATATCTTGATGTCATACATCTTTATCTCTCGTTTATTCTCTGTCGTTCTCCTTGGAGAGCTGTTTCAGTTTGAGGTCACATCATTAACACTTTCACTGAGCTCGGCAACTTAAAACTATATCATTACCCTGCGAGCCCTCACCTCCTCAAGCAATCAGAGAAGTTAACACAAGGAAAGTAAGAACAGCCTCAGTGAACGGCGGGCTAAATTAATCGAGTTTCAAATGAAACATTAAACAGGATATGTTTTGACGAGTTAGAGCACAAGTTACGTTATTATTTCTATCAAATTGTACTGTATATTATTTCTTCTGATATTATCTCTGCCTTGAGATTATGTGTTTAGTCACGTGTGTGTATCTCTGTGTCTGTTCTTCTGTTTGTCTAGTGCTAATCTCGCATACTGGACCCATAAGCGTATACTTTGTGCTGAATTATCACTGTTTGCTCAAGGGCCTCTCATGGTTACAGATTGTTCCTCTCTTGACTTGTGTGTCTGGATAATTGCATGTAGCCTATGTTGTATGTTTGTATGTTTCTTGTCATGGCGGTAAGAGGGGAAAGCTAGTTGGCTGTTAGCTAACGTTGGCTAACGGCAGCTTGTACAACGGGGCCGATGCAGCTAAAAGAGCTGACAGCTAAAGTAAATAAACACACAGCAGGACTGACTGTTTGAGAAAGTGTTGAATCAACATGAAGCGTTACACCGTGAACTACAGTTGAGCTGCGCTGAGCCAGTGCAGCTAGCTGCATAGATTAAAGAAAGAGTGCATCTGTTGAAGGAGATGTGTGAGTGAAAAACACATCTGATGATGCGCTTGCAGTCTACACTGTATAGCGCAATTGAGGTTGTTATTCATAAATTAAACACCTTTCATGTAGTAATGCACTTTAAATAAACCATGAATGACTGAGCTGCTAACATGTAACATGGGTTACAGAACCCGGCTAGCTGTCTTAATGCTAAAATAAGCTAAACCACTAATGGCAATAAGTTCATAGGCTTATTTCCTACAACCATTCCTTTCAATGAGGACGGAGTGAATAAATGCAATATTAATGCTAAGATATAAAAAGTAGTAATGGCCATTCAGGGATGGACAACTTTGTATTTTACCCCTACCGTGGCACATTTACTATAAACACGGAGACATCTGACAGCTTTTACGTTGATCTGTTCTGTCTGCAGTGTCGCTTTCAATAGTGTTTGTTGTTGAGTCTCAGATTTAAGGCGCAGCAGCGTTTTATGCACCCACAGGCTATGTCGTTCATGCTTTTGATGATGCGTAGAAATGCTGCTCTGTTGTGTGTACAGTAAAGTCATTTCTGAACAGTAACCATCTACTGGTACCCTTGTAGCCGATAGCGTGTGACACAACATGTTGGTCATTCATTGTTGATCTGTTGGCTGTAATAAATCACATGGATGAAAGGTTTCCCATATAGTTTTCATGATTTGTTGTCTGCGTGTCCGTATAGACACCTGATGCTCGCTGAACAGATTCATCCTGGTATTTAAACTGACCTAAAAAAAGAAAGACAACAGGTTTTTGGCCATAAAATGGTTTCAAATATTCTTCTCCCTTTTCAACATGCATCATTGTATCATAATTGTTTGTTGTGAGCTTCAATGACAAACGTACCCAATATGCACTCAAATCAACAAATAAAACAGGTGGCTGGCTGGCGGCTTGGGTGGGAACACACTTGTCAGAAAGGAAATGTTAAGATATGCATGCATGGGGAACGAGATGAGCCATTTAACATCTGTTTAAAAAGACAGAAAGCTCAGAGGAGGAAGGGACATGTTTAGCAAATTTGTGTTTTGGCAAGGGAAAGATGGATTTGATCCCTGTTTGTTAACTAAAGACACTGTTGCTAGGTGTAAATGTTATCCAAACAAATCCTGTTTCATAAGCACCATCACGCAGCACTTGAACCTGTCATTGGTGGCAGAAGATGATGAGCAAATTGAAATGGGGTTATGAGGCAGCATTTCCACTTCTGCTTGAGAGGTTTCATGTCACAGGTGAAAGGGAAAATGAGGTAACTTTGTTGGGTGACTTGCGAAAGTCTTGACCTGGTTCTGCTGAGCTTTAATCCATCTATCTGTGTGATGCAATCAAAAGACTGATATCCCACCAGCATCGTAACATTTAACCTCCTTCCCTCTCTCTTTTTTTATCTCTCCCAAACACACATTACCATGTGCTCTCTCACTCCATCTCTTACTCTCTCTCTCTCTTCCTCTCTGGTTCACCCTCTCTTTCACAGTATGTAGGACATTGCGTGTATAGAGAAAGATATTTTCAGTGTCTTGGTCCCCAGGAAATATCACTGGGAAACTTCCAAAGAACAGATCGCCCCACTTTCCTGCCACTAAACTGGAACGGCCAATTTCCTTTCCTCCTTGTTTGACATCTACACACAAAATGGCTTTCTGATGGACACAAACCTCCCATGAAGCTGTGCATACAGATGGGTAAAAGCTAATAATGTCTGTGTGAATTTTGACCCTTTAGCACTAAAGCGTCTACGTGGTTTCCGTACGTCACAGAGAATATCAATCTAAACTGCTGGGACCCAGGAGGGCTCGAGCAAAGGAGAATGAAGCCACTCGTTCTACACATGTTCTGATGTAACCGTCCCGTGTGCTATTAAACTAGAGTGAGCACCGGTGGAGGAACCTGGTTTGAGTTTGAGAGGAAAGGGCGGGGTGCACGACAGCATCACGGATGTTCTCATCGTGGCAGATTTCGTAGAATCAGGCCCAGGACAACTGTGAAAGGAAGACCAGCACATTTTGAGTCTGAGAAACTCCCTTCTGTGAAATCCGAGTCATACGCTCATCATGCCAGCGGGAGCACAAATAGCCATGCTAGCAGCTCTGTGATACTGTGCTTATACAGCTAACGGCTAACGTCAGCATGCTAACAATAATAATGTAGTGTTTAGCATTTACTAACTAGCACGAACCTCAAAGTACAGCTGATATGAATGTCATTTTGTTAGCAGATATTTGATCATAAACCAACCATTGACCTGAAGGTGGCGCTAGGGATAATGTCAAGGGATCTCTAAGTTATTACAATTAGGATTCATCACCTGGAAACCATGAATGTCTAAAACCATGTATTATACGAACTGAATATGGTGCCTTTGCTAAGCCTTGATGCTTCCTTTATCCAGTGGCCACTTGTGATATTGCAACAACAAATCCTTCTGCGCAAAAAGCATTTTCCCATAGACTTCATTGTAAAATAGTCTATTGAATAATTCATAGCACACCTTTGGCTACAAACATAGTCAAACATCACCCTTTGTATTGGATATTTTTAAGAAATGTGGGGGAAATCTTTACATTTTCCAAAGACTGGAAAAGTATTATTTTTCCAACTGAAGTCACCACTGAACAGTTTGCTCATTCTCATTGGTTCATTGGCCCAGCTGGCCCAGAGGTATGATGGGATTAACGCTCAGTGGGCTACATATCCCCAGAAGTAAACTGGAAGCTAGACATATTTTGGCGAATGTGCCAGACGAGCAATTCTCATTGCACTGAATAGACTGAAGCCGTGGACAGAGCCACTTTGGCCTTCATAAAAAACACAGTGTATTATAAAGTGGCCCCTCTACTCAAACATCCTACTCTGAGACTATAAAGTGACTTAAACCCATATTGTAACATATACAAAGGCCACAACACTCCAGCTGCAAAACACTCACCAACACATTTATGCGAACAAAACATCAAAAAGCTTTCATGCCGACAATGAGCCCGAAGACATCTAACCAATGCATGCTTCTCTGATTTTTGAGCATCAAAAGAAACGGTACTGTAGTACAGGACGAGGATTTAGAGACATGTTGGGGGAAAGCAATAAAACAAATTCCCAGAGGGCTCCCTATATATAGACAACATTAAATTATAGTGAAGACGTGAGTGGGTGTATGAAGCTACATAAAGACACAAGAAAGAAGTGAGCGTGTGAGCTCTTCCTGAGGGGGGAGAGTGACCTCGTAGCCTATTTCCCTGTGGATCAAAATGGTGTTTCTTAAGGCTACCAAACCTCGCCTCACAACACTGTGACTAATAGGGTATTTTCCGGTCCACATCTTTTTTTTTCCAGACTATTAAGCTCAGTTTAATAAATGTTGGCTTGAAGCATGGTCAGTTAAATCAGAGAAATTCTAATCAGCACCAGAAATGTATAAATATTTACAATTTTCTGCTGTCTTGAAGCTTCTGTTCTCTTCCTTTTGCGGACTGCATAGGTCACCTGCAATATTCATGTGTATACAAATGCTACGACAACGTTGCTCCAGAGAATAGCTCGTTGGCTTAGCTATTGATCAAACAGAGGTCGAGTTGTTTACGAGGAGCTGTCAAATCTTGACAGCAGATGAATGTCAGAACCACAAAGCAACCCTTGTTTGACTGAGCAACACGATACGACTGGTATTTTGAAACGCTTTGGCGGTAATAGTGTAATATACTGTCAAGGAAATTCTAGTTTTGTTTTTAACCGTAAGAGATAAAAAGGATGTACATCTACACTGCATTTACCTTTCGTATCCTTTGCTTTAAAGTCACAGTTTAGGCTTTGTTAGTTACCAAATCAGTATTATCTTGTATCTTTGTGCAAGAGTAAAGACAAGTCTCTGAGGTTGCTACTTGAACAGGACAAGTTGTATTGTTATACATTATCTAGAAATCCCTACATGTTCAGCATCAACCTGAACATCAATTCTCCTCCCGGTTGCAAATTAAGTGAAAAAGAAGATTAAAATGTTTTTCAGTCGATTGACGACTTGATTAATTCACTAATTGTTTCAGTGCTACTTACAATAAAGCAGTCTTGTATCAGCACAAACAGTATTTCTCTGCACGCATGTAAGAGGCCACACTGTTTGTTAAAGCCTCTTAATTCTCCACAAAGGGAGACGAAGACAGTCAATCAGCTTGGGAGCCAGAGAGCCGAGATCCCATTTAAATAGCCTGCTAATTAATCAACTTTATTCGTCATCGCCGCTAAATCTCAGTGGGACTGCTCGGAATCTGTATTTGTTTTCTGCTTTCGGCGACATATGCTGCCTGTTTCAGAGCGCTGAGTAATATCCTAAATAACACAGACTCATCTCTCTTGTCTGGCTGAAGAGCTGAAGTGGTGGCTCGGCTCTGAGTGGCAGGACCCACTTGCTGATATCTGGGGCCGCACCGAGGGCCAAGTTGGGACTATTTGTTGGCAGCGCATGGGGAGCTCATGAATAAACAAGACACAATGGGAGTAGCTTCAGGCGAGACGGCCTGAACATACGAGGGGCTGTGAAATATTAAAGGTGGATGCTGTTTCACGGCTGCAGGTGCCAAATGGGAGCCTGAGAGTGTGGCAACCTCCACGTCGGCCATTTCTGTTTCCACCGGGAAGCAAATAATTGCTCCAGCTTCACACGTCTCACTGGTTCACATGCACAGGAGCCTGCTGGATTTCGTTTTTTGCGCCTTTGAAGTCCTGTCAGAAAACACCAATCGTCAGCAGAATCGGGGGCAGCAATGGAGGTTTTGATTATGACCCGCTGGGACTTGACCAAAACTGGGTCAAGTCCCGCAAAAAAATGGCGGTTGGTATTAAACACCTTGAACCTTGAACCAGGAGACGCGATGAGAGCTGTGATTCATACTCACTCATGTCTAACAAAATGAGGTAGAGCGTGAGCAGAGGGCCAGAAAGCAGGACAGAGCTGTCATGGTTTCAGAAAGCCTTGTTTGACCGAGTAGAGGGAGTTTTTTTAGCTCCCTGCGGTTCAGCAGCAGCTGAATCAGCACTTCTTCCGGGAGGGTCTGTGGTTTCACGTTTCAAAGCTTTTGAATGGAAAATCTATTTCCTCCGGCAGATACACCCTCCCAAATAGACACATCACTTAAACGCTTCTTTCTCCCACTCTGTACTTAGCAAAGGGGATGAGATTCTTCTTTACAGACGAAACAAATGCCAGTTAATCATCAACACTGAGTTAACAATGGAACAGGCATAACAGTCAAGATGTGGCAAAACACAGCAGGCATTTCTACTCTTATGAGTAACATTCAAACGACGATCACATGTTATTGGCTTGACATTTGACGTAGTCTGCATATAATACTGTGTGAGTGTCGGGCTTTTATTAGTGTTTTTATATTGGGGTATCGCTATCTTCACTGAAACACAGTTGAGCTAATGCATGATATCTCCCCACATCCCTGCTGTCATGTACAAAAAACAGGTCCACCTCCTTGTCCTTCATTTGAATAATCCACTGCGGACTTGGCCGCTTTTGATGTGTGACTGTCGCCTGTGTTTCTTGTTATCTGCCCTGAAAGTGACAGATAAGTAACAAAAGAAGCCGAAGGAGCCGGAAGACTGCCAGCCACAGATTCAATCAGACTACATAAACTCCAGCCTCAGAGGAGGAAAACCATCACATGTTCACTGTTTTAATCTAGGCTATGTAGGCCAATCAATATGGCTTTACATCAAACGTCTCCTATGGGCGATATCTTACTTCCTACTTTGCATGCTTTCCTCGCTCCATTTTCCAGCTTGTGTCTTCTTCTACTGATTCTCCTCCTATAGCTCGGACCGTCAAACTCAAAAATGTTCTGTTCATAAGTAGCACGCTTCTTCTTTTTCTTCTCCTCCTCTGATGAAACTTTGCAGGTATCAGAGTTGTATTGACTGTATGCATGTCGGTCTGAGCATGCTGCGGATGTGTATGAGTGTGTATCTGTGCACATGTTGCCATCAGCTCTCTGTCAGGCATGTCACATCCAGCACTGCCTTACTGTGTGGGAACTCACACTGTCTGATGCCCAGGCGAGCTGGCAGGATGTACTGTATCTCATATATCACCACCATTCACGCCACCACGGCCCCCTTCCACTGTTACTATAAATACTGCCAGCTGTGCTTCAATTATTAATGCAGCAAGAAGCCCAAACCTTCCCTGGCCCGAACATCGCCGATTCATCATCTCCCATAAACTTTAATACACCCACTGCTGCCTACTGCTGGTGCAAAATGACACATATAAACAGGCAGATAAGGTGCATGCTCACACACCAACACACACTTCTGTCCATGACAAGTTCATTGGTGGAGGAGGAGGCAAGCGATGAGGGAGAATGAGCATGAAAAACCAAAAATAACGCATTGCATCTTGATGACAGATCAGTTACTGTCTGAAAAAGACTGCAATGCAATATGGATGCAGAGGGCTGTAGCTCGCAGGAGGTGAATTGAATTAGGCTCTTTTTTTTTTTGCCGCGACGCACTAACAAATTAAGATGTAACACTGTTATTTAAAAAGGTTGCAGAGAGAAAGAGAGAGAGGGGAATATAACTAATAAACTGTTGTTGTACTGTCAAAGCTATTCATAGGAGTCAAAAGCAGGCAGACAGCGTTTTCCATCAGCTGCAGCTGTTTTCTGACGGGGTTGACAAAAACAAAGAAATGCTGCTTGACACCTTTCAATCACAAGAAGCCAACCTGACACCAATTTGATTTTGCAGAAAACGGCGAGTCACACACAGTGACAGCAACGTCAGCAGAAATCTCTACGACACCGGAAAGGACCTGGACTGTACTGACAAGCTATCTGACAATAATTTTAGCATAGGGACAGCTTTACTCACTGAAACAATATAAAATGATATGGAGCGGGACAGAGAGGCTTTGATTTGCAAGAATCTTCATGAATATCTATTTCAATCTGCCAAATGAGATCACATATCATCCAAAAATGATTTGACTTCAATCTATGGCACAATCAGCGCACGCAGATCTTACACATTTCACTGTTTGGTTTAATCAAATAAGCCCCTCACAGATTAAAGAACATGAAACACTTGCGTTGGATGGATACTCTTCGAACGCTGCTCGCATCAGATTGTAGTGCTGCTCCCACAAATTAAGGATTTCCAGCAAATGTACTTGGTCACATAAAGAATACAAATTGAAGTTATCTGGCTTTTTTATTTTTTAAATGAAGTTGACCTTGATATCGCGAATTGATTATTGCACCACAATATCAATACTCTTAAAATAATTTGTTATTTTTTGAAGTGATAAAGAACAACATCCAATTTCACTCTTTACAGACAACCGTTTCCAAGTCATATTTACCACCTGAGAGCTGAATGATGTGCTTTCAGGTAAGAAGTTCATATTGACTGCCTTTCCCAAAGGACCTGAATGCAGCATTAGACCCTCGGGCTGATGCTTATACTGCCTTCAATCATGCACACACACACACACACACACACACACACACACACACACACACACACACACACACACACACACACACAGAGGCACAAGTCATACCCCGCCCTGCACTCTGATCGTCGTCCCGGGCCAGCACTGCTCCGCTGCTGCCATGCATCTGCTGATGCTAAATATAGAAATTCCACTTTGATGATGCAGCGGTGACTATAGGGAGAATTCAAAACCCCAACTCACCCCCCCCCCCCCCCCCTCCTCCCTTCTCCGCCTCTCAATGCTGCAATTAGCCCTAATAAACTGAGAGTAAGTTCAAAATGCATGGAGGAGTCTGGCCCCCTCTCCTCCTAATTAGCATGAATGGCTCTTTGCAACGGGACAGATGTGATCTGTTTATGAGGAGAAAGTGAGAGAGGGAACAACATAGCATTACAGATACAGTGGGACAGAAAGAGAGAGAGTGTGTGAGTGTGTTTTGGGGGGTATTAGCTTGGGAACGATAGCCTGGATGGGCATCGACTACACAGAGACACATACACACACTTACAGAGATACACGACCAAAACACTTTGAAGTGAGCACTGATATCTGTGCTCTTATAGCAAATACACTGAAAAACACATCATCCACCATAATAACCACAACTTAGTTTTAAGTAAGTCGCAATTGGGCAACCGTTCAAAATAGTTTTGAAATTGCCTTCTAGGTAAAATGTCTGTTCTGCTTCTTCATGATCACAACACAGCACTGAATTACTGTTTACTTCCAGCTCACAGTTGAAAGGTGTTCGGGTACACAGAAAGTGAAGCAATTGTTTTTTGTCATTAACTTCATTTAATACGATCCCCTGACTTTTCCTCTCGTACCTCCATGAGGTTGACATTTGTGGTTCAGCGTGAAATAACCCCACAACTGTCAGATAGATGACATTTGCTACAGACGTTCACGTCCCCTGCAGGATGAATTCTAATAGCGCACTGTGGTAAGATCATACTTTGGTTTACAACTAAATACCTGCACAACTAGGACTTTGTTTAAAATGCTACATAGCATTGGTTGCATTGCTAACAGCGTGCTAGCATCGACCCTTCGAGCATGTTAGCATGCTGATGTAGCATTTAGCTCAACGCAGGATATTTTACATTACAACTTTTTTTTTCACCATCAAACGGTATCAAATAATTACTAATAATAGTAAATATATCAATAAACATCACTCAAAATGAAAATATTCTAAATAATAATTATTAATGGAAACATTAATAACAAAATCACAAATGCCATAATAGATCTTGTCGTTATAGCTAACAATGAATATATTTGAAGCATTAAACATTTGTGTGCCGTTACTATTTGCCAACATATAGAAATATATATGAAATAATATGAAAGCATAATTCTGGCTTCCAATACTGTACAGTTCGCTCTAGTTTGCAGAGAAGTGGAAGCTATCATTTGATCTACAGGAAGATCTGCACCCACAAACACTCCAAGACAATCCAAACAAAACACATCACAGTATGAAGTGAAAAGCAAAAGTATACAAACCCTCACAGATTTCCACGAGCTCTGAATGACTTTGACCTCATTAAACGGAGCCGTTTGAGCGCTCTACAACTCAAATTGAAGGAGACATGTTCATGGCAGACAGGCATTCATTTTCTACATCACACCAGGTAAAGAAAAATGTCCCGTTGTTCTCCCGAACACCCTGACAGCCTATTAACACCAGACAGAACCATCACTCCGGTATGAATAGTCGCAGACAGTGTGATGATTAATAGCCAGGAAAACAGAGCGACTCACTAAGAGATAGGTGGATGGAGGTAAACGACAGAGGAAAAGAAACAAGGAGAAACAAGAGAGAGGACGACGCTGAAGTAGGACAGAGCGCAGGGGAGGCCTGTCTGTCCCAGATCAGCGGTCTGTACCGCCGGCAAGTAGGAAGGAGAAGGAATGAGTGACAAAAAAAAGAGAGAGAGAAAGGAGTCCGAGCATTAGCGAGATGGCTAAATCTGGAGTTATGATCTACATCTCCCCCTGAGCAGCGGAGCAAATATTGAAAGAAAGTTAAGCGCCACTCGCTGCACTTGGGCAAATATAACAGGAGAACTATGAAGGCTCAAAACCTCAGAGAAACTAAGGCTCTGACAATGAGACGTTGACAAGTAGCAACTGAACAATCAGATAAGACCCAACATTTACCGTCTTTCTCTCTTTGGCCCGGTGGAAAAGGATATTGAATATACTCTTCTTGAAATATAGCAATTAGGTCCTAATTCCCAAATCAACATGTCTTTTCTCGTTTCTCTTTCGACAGATAAGTGTCCTGATAAATCCTCACTTTTTAAACTAAATGAGAAGCAAGCAGGGATTGTGGTCGTCTGATTCCTGAAGCGGGAACTGCACGGATGGAAACGTCAACTGTGTGTTGTGTCCCCTGTGTGTTGTGTCCCCTGTGTGTGTGTCGTGGAGCTGAAGGGTGGCGTTCGACACCACTTTACGACCGAGAAAGAATTAATGGTATTTCCCGGCTAACGTGGGCTGAATTTTAATTCATCTGCTCGGGTGGCGAATCATGGCTGTCTGCTGGACCTTGACTTGATTTCTTTGTGCCACAGTGCATCTGAAGTATAATCGACATGACAATCAGTTCATCACCTCTCGGCAGCGGCTGCAGCGGCCCCTTGAACCAGATCGACTGCAAAGGAATTGAGCTCAAACACAACTGTACTGGACTCGGCAGAGCCGGGCCGAACCCCTGGACCTTTTCACAGGGACAAACTACAGTGTGATGCTAAAGTGTGTCTGTTTCTCTCATCGGTCAAAGGTATCAAACTTTGTGTATCAGACCATCCTGATGTCCAGACAATCATCCTTATTGTAGGATGGGTAGCAACACGCCATGGAGTTGGTTGTCTATGTTTTTAAATGGAGGCAATCTTAAAATGAGTTTGAAATGACCAAACTAACACATCTAACATATTTAACATATGGAGAACAATACAGCAACAATAATATTAAAGTCATCCTCATTTTCTTTTCACATGACAACAAACTGAGAGAAGCGTCACCAACTGGGAATGTTTGCTAGCAACTAAACTGACAACCACATGTTGACTCGCTAAGACTTTCTAGTTCCTCCTTCGTACTTTTTAATGGTAATAATTGTTTTATTATAAACCCGAAGACACACAGAAGAGACGGATGTTTACATTTTGACATTAAAAAACACTAAAAGTCCTCTCACCTCCATCTCAAGCGTCTAACTCCTGAAGTAACACGAGGTGACCTCTGACCCCTGTTCTGAAAACGCCCTCTAGGGAGCGAGATCGAACGAATTAGACAACGAATCCCAGTTGTAGACTATTGCTGGACTCCAGAAGTCAAACTCACTGTTTTACTACTAGAAAAAAAAGCCAAAAGAACATTTTTTAGGCCAGTCTTACGACAAGATTTTAACACCATACGGATTTAAAACAAACACCAGAAAATAGCTTTCACACTAAATTTTCCTCCATGTATAACTAGACTGGCTACTGATGCTCGTAAAGTGGAGTAAACAAGGGTTAGCCTGCAGCTAAAAACAAGGCGACGATAACTAGGCCAACGAAGTCCCTTGGAACATTTAGACAAGATGTAAATAACATTGCTCTGGTCCTCTATCACAAAGCAGTCCCATGTATGTGATATTTATCATATAAATCAGTCAACACATGTGATTAGTGAGACCTGCCTTCCAGCCTCCATCAGCCATCTCTGCCCTAGAAACCGCAGAACGGTCAAATACATGTGAAGCCGCTTTAATCCGACATCAATGTGTTTGGCTGTGAAATATGAGCGAGAGAAGTGCCACCGAAACTGATCTGGAGAGCTGGCTTTGACATCAGTATGTGAAGAGTGTGTTTGAACTTCGAGCCTCACTCAAAGCAAAGACTGAGTCATGTATGTTGCACACCAGTGCCACACAGAATAATCACTACACATTGTCAAAAGCACTTCAATACAGACGCTACACACTCCAAATCCAACGCTAATGGACTGCTGGTAATGTTTTCACTGCTACAAATTGCCCTCATGGTGTGTAATGTTGGCTGTCCTCCCTGATGATCTGCTCTGCCATCCTCTACCTCAATGTGCCTGAGGCGACACATAGCATGAATAGCATGAGTAGCATGTGCAAGTTACTATGGCTGTGTGTGTGTGTGTGTGTGTGTGTGTGTGTGTTCGTGTGTGTGGGCGACGTGAAACCAAAGCTGAGCACACAGTCACGTCTCTTGCGCCTCTCAGACAACAAGTTATTCACAGTTTAACTTTAAATTCTGCCACATTATGCTGGAATCCTCCTCGCCGCGCTCCGTGCAGCATCGCTCTCCAGAAGCTTGTGTGCAATCTTGTGTGCTCTCTCCTGTAGAGTGACCTGTCATCACCTTCACGTGGGCTGTGTTCAATGGAGACAAAGGCATCTGTGGCTGGACTAAACTCAGGTGGGGAGATAATGACGGGGGCAAAGCGAGCACATGTTCCCTGCTGGCAGGGTGACCCTTTTCCTGTTGAGGCAGCTGCTCAAGCGAGAAGACAGCAGTTCATCTGCTGTTTAACGTGTGGCAGAACACTTATCTGCTCCTGAGTGCATTATTCCACACCATTTTCGATGCTTTGTGGCGCAACTATGTCCATGCGTACTCTGCCTTACACGCCACATTCAATAAAGTGTGATTTACCGGGTGATTTTATGCACTAGTTACCCTTTTAATGTGAACACTGAGCGGTGAGCCGTTCACCAGACCATCAGAAATGTATGTGGGAGGAATTACCAGTTTGACACCACAATAAAACCAAGCGCTGACCAGTATCATCACTCATACTTCTACACGTCTATGATTTTATACATGGTGCTGATTCCCTGTCTTGTCTCGACTTGTCGTGCCTCGTCTACGAATCTGTGTCTCTCCTCACGGCTATTTCCTCTCCCACTTTCTCTCTTGTCCCCTCTTCTTCTGCCTCCCTGTAAAGCTGGGAAAGAGTATTCATCTGCTGGCAGTAAGGAGGAATCCACCGCCAAACACTGCTTGGTTTGCCTTCCTGGTGCCTGTGCGTCGCAAATCCATTCGGAGCTGTCTCGATCGTCCTTTTTTTAACTGTTTATTTTGACGAAAGAGTTAATGTGCTACATCAATGCAGTAAACTTGGACATGCGAAACCCCCTCCCACCCCCTTCTGCACACACACACACACACACACACACACACGCACGCACACACGCATGCATCCTTTTGACTCCAACACTATCTCTCCACAAACATTTCATGGTATTCTCCTCTGCACATCCCTCCGTCCATGCATGTCTCTCGAAGGAAGAGAAAACTGAAAAGCAGAAAAGACAGAAAACATTCTTACTGTCTTCTACAATCCCTGATGAAATACAGAAATCCCTCCTCTGGAGAAAAAAAAACAGGGGGACAGAAGTAGAAAAAAAGAGGAGGGGGAGGCCAGCGGTTGCCAGTTGCAGAGGAGTGAGGAGTGAGGAGGGGCGAGCAGGAAGACGATGAAGAAGGCTGTGGTTACAAGGAGGGGGGGGAAAGAAAAGAAAAAGACAGTCACTGCTGCAACAATGAAGACGTTCCTCCTCAACAGCCGCCGCCGCCGCCACGAGAAATCACAAGGTGTCCGGCATGCCGCTGTACGCTGAGGAATGGAGCATTATCCTCGGCTCCCAGCCCGTCCTCCAGCAGCAGCAGCAGCTCTGTAGTAACACTTCTATCCGCTCGGCGATCTCCCCATCTCTCACTCGCTATCCTCCCCTCCTCCCTCCCTTCAGCATGCTCAGAGTCCCTCTCACTCTCTTTGCCTCCCTCTCTCTTTTCCGCTCTCTCTCTCTCTCTCTGTAAACTGGTTGGTTGGTTTTTCTCCCTCACCCCTCCCATACCTCTTGCTCTCTCGATGTCCCCCATCCTCCCTCCATCTCCCTCTCCTCCATCATTACCCGGATACAGGGCATACCCCTCCCTCGCTTTGTCTCCCTCCCTCCCATTCTCTGTCTCTCTGTCTGTCTGTCTGTCTGTCTGTCTGTCTCTCTCTCTCTCTCTCTCTCTCTCTCTCTCTCTCTCTCTCTCTCTCTCTCTCTCTCTCTCTCTCTCTCTCTCTCTCTATGTGTCTTTGATGTTTTGGAGTTAGTCTCTTCACTGTGAAAAACTCAGGTTTTTTTTTTGTATCCTTCTCACAGAACTGAGAGCAACATAGAAGACAGTGGGATCCACCCAGCGATCCACACACACACATAAAAGATTGTCCAATAATTTTCAACAGCAACCGAACCACACACGTCAATTTGAGCAACATGTCGCGTTTTTAAATATTCCATAAACCAAAAACATATTTCCAAATCAAAGACACAGAACAGCTCAATCTGCAGTAGAGCAGCCAACATGGGTACTCTCTCTCTCTCTCTCTCTCTCTCTCTCTCTCTTCCAGAGAGAGAGAGAGAAATATGAATTAGGTATGAAAGAGATGTGTATAAGAGGATGAGGGAAGCCACTGCTGCAATGCTTATTACCATAGAGAGGGGTGAGGGAGGGGAGGACTGTGGGTGGAGAGGGAGCCTTCTACTGACGAGCTGAACTGAATAGCAAGTAGAAATCAACTCCATTATACCAATCAGGGATGAGGGAAGCATGTCAAACTCGACTCACGGCTTCGATGGGCGAGAACCCTTTCAAATGTTGGGGTGGAGGAGGAAGAGCGCGGGGAGGAGCGTCACGTACCGTAACAACGATCACAGAGAAAAAGGTGTTTTCAGCCGTTACAATCGCCCTCTCGTTGCTGAACTATGAAGTCTGAGCCGGCCCGCTGGACACTCTGCAGGACCTCAAAGTGAGAAGACCTGCCGAAAAGAAAACCATCAGGTTGCAGTTGATGTTGCTTTGCTGCAGTAGTTATGAATCCAGGATGCTCTCCGGCTCCTCGTTGTATCACAGGGTTGAAACATATATTTAAAAAAGGCTTCTCCAACACAAACCTTTTGGGAATCCCTGATGACACTGCAGCACGGATTCATTTCCCCTTTTGCAGCGTGCATTCTGATGCAATATTTTATGTATATGCTGCTGAACAATTTCCATAATCTTGCTGGTCCCACTGTCATATCGCTGTGACATTTCTTTCAGTTTGGGGAGTTTTCTCTCTTCTGAAGAAACACTATTTCGAGGGAGTTGAGGATCTACTAGATGTCACGCTGTGGTGCCTTGCTGTGGGGTTTTGCACCATTTGTCGTGGTGTGTTTTCTATTTTCCCGACAAAGACCGTGATGGGGTTGAAATGTTGCCTTTGAGTCCAATAAACTTGCACAAGCTATAATTATTATACGGTGATAGTCATCATTCAGGGCTGCAGCTATAACATTTATCTGTATTGATCAATTTGACTTTTTTTTTCTTGATTCATTCATTAATTTTTTGGCTAATGAAACATGAGAAAACAGCATGCAGGGGCCCGAGGTGGTGTCATCAAAAGCATTACTTTATCCATAAACATTAACATTTACCAAATTGTAGGACAAAGAAACACGGCAGAAAGATCACAATCACTGGAGTGGTTCATGAATTAGGAAAAATGTAGCAGATTAATTATCTGCCAATCGACTAATTGATTCATTGACTCATCGTTGCAGCTTGAGATAACATCTGCTTTCCTCTGATTCATAAAACACTGCTCACAACCATGTTTCACAATCCAACATGAGTGAAAACAAAAGCTTCGTGTCTCCGGTGCGGCGTGCCAGTCTGTCTACCACTCAAAGGTCACACGTGACAGGCAAACCCCGACATCGCCGCTCTCCAAAGTGGTATTAATAATTATAGTTTTATCACCATCCATCACTCCATTGTCTCTCATTAACATTACATCCATCAGCTCCGAGCTGGGCATTTAGAAACTGATGTGAATTAAATTAAACCTCCACAGCGGGGGCTGTCCACCTCTTCCTTCATTCAGCCAGTGACTCATGCGGAGGTAACTTCCTCACACGGCATCAGAAGTATTACGCAATCCGATCTATTGCTTTCTTTCAATTGGGTTTGCATTGATTTGTCCGCCTGCATCTGCTCCTCTGACTGAGTGAGTCTGTCTACGTGTAGCGGAGGGTGGGCTTAACATGGCTTTTGTTCATCAGGCTCAAGTAGGACCCACGGTGTTAATTGGATGAGAGTCAGCGAGCAGTTGCGGAAAGCTCAACAAGATTGCCGGGCTTCATCGAAACCACACGAGCAACTGCGGTTTCTACAAGGAGACGGGGGAGTCGCCTCAATAGCAGACAGTCAGACTTAATAAAGAAAGATTGCCATAATAACCATAAGAGCAATATCTCTGCTTGTGCAGCTGACATATTTACTCAGCCCCCTCCGTCACACACACACACACAGGGTTTTGTTACACTCATCATTTACACTAACGCACTGACGCTTCAGCCAGTAGGCAGTCATCTGGAGCCTCTGTCATCCCTCACATGGGAAATAATGTACACCTTTCTGAAGCTCTCCCCTCCCAATGTGCTTCCTCTCTCCTAGCTGCTTCTGTTTGTGTCTCCTTGCTCCTTCACCACAAGGGTGACTGCTGTGCTGCTGATGGTGGTCCGAGCACTCAACCACAGCAACGCAGTCAGCCATTTCACAGGCTCCTGCTGCCGCGCAGCGCTCCTCGTGATCCCGGAGTCCTGAACACGTCGACGGCATGTGCAACATGCACGGAGTTAGGGGTTTGGTGGAAGTGTAATGTGCACAAGACCGGGAGCAAGTCAGGCTAATCAACGACGTGGGAGTTAAAATGACTGGAAGATATTTCATGTGGCACAAAATGTACATCTCGTGTATTTGTAATAAAGCAACGCTGCTGCATGGAGTAGACAAGGGGACAAGCAGTGGGGGAGCAGTACATGTTGACAGCTGTTAACTACGTTACAAAGACTAAACACAATGAAAATATTATATGTATATATTTATATATATATTAAGCAAGTAGTTTTTAACCTTTTCATCAATGTCTGTGAGTTTAGTTCCAGTAAAGAAGCAGCTCCCAACTTATCTGATGAACTATTAATAACAGTATCCCTTTTAGAAATGTAGGTGTTAACCTTATAGAATTATTCAGCTTGTCCCATGAACCTTTTTATGAAGACTCTACCAAGAAACCAACATAAAGGGTTATATCTAGAGACATCTGTGAAAGGTTCCACCCTCAACCAGGTTCAACCACAATGTTTTTTTTAATTTTGACCCAGAATCCTTTCCACCTAAAGGTGCTAACAAGGATCCATCCATCGGTCATGATTCTCTCCTCATCCCATCCGTGCTTCTCCACCCTCTCTTTCGCAGATGAACTTGAAGCCGTTGCAACCACACCCAGCGTCTTCTGAACCGTCTCTTGGTACTGAGGCAAATATTCAGAAGACAGAACTCAGAGTCTGACTTCAGTCCATCCTCTCAGACACCAGCCTCATAGATGATGTCACTCTTCCATCCCCCCTCCTCTACATCCATTCATCAGTCCTGAAAATCCAATACCTCCTGAATTTCCATTACACCTTCAAACAAGACATTGTTGTGGCGTGGTCCTTGCTAGTTAAAGGGATCTTCAGAAGCAAATGTTTCTGTGTCGATCCTCAGCTTTTGGGGTGGAACCTTTATTTTTAAATCTGAAGTGTATGAATATAAATCTGTGTAGCATAAATGTTTGTTTATCTTCTTCCTCATTAATCATCTCATGACCCCTCAGATTGACCTGGTGGCCCTTCAGAGGAGACCCGACCCTAAAGCTCCACATTCCTCCACATTGACAAGCTCCAACAGTAAAAACCTGCTCACACAATGAAGCGTCAGTTTTAACAGTTTAATGATATAAAACATAATAACGCATCAGTCGCAGGGGACCTTTTACTGCACAAGCAGCACTCGCGTCTCTTCCTCCACAAAAAGGAAATAAAGCCGAAGAAGCCGTGTTTTCATAATTGCTTCAACCTAAGTAAAATCAATGTTTGATTAATGGTCTCACGAATATAAACAGAATGAACTTGTGTACTATATTAGGACAGCTTCTTTTTTTTATCATTTATTTTGTCAGTCCCTTTAACTGTACTGTCTCCAAGACCTCCCTCACCACTAAAGGAGATAATCTCTCTCCGTCCTCATTATGAGCAAACCGTTATACTTGGCATCAGCGTTAACTGCTCGGCTGCCGCTAAGGCAGGAAGAAAAGCAGAAGTGGGTCATGTGCTGCAGGAGAGGAATCGAGGGGAAGAACACAAACGCTGCTGGTGTAGAATGAAAGTAAAGGAGAGAGGAACGAGGGAAGTGAACCAGGAGGATGAACGCTCGCCCTGAGCTTTGACATCAAGTAGATGAATCGATGAAGATCAGGGAGAGCCAACGTGCTTTGACCAGGGCCACTTATGCAAAGAGATGGGTCAGGGCCATGTAACAGACCAGCATTAATATTTATCAGATACTATTAATAAACCATAAAAAACCCACAATTCATCATTCTTTGGATTTTTTAAAATGCACCAACCTATGAACTTTACTTCTACATTAACATGGCTGAAGGATTGATGCTTTATTAAATAAACAAGCTCTGTTAGTACATTTAACAGTAGTGAAAGTGAAAGTAGTAGTACTAGAAATATTCTGCTACAAGAAAAAGCCTGAAAGTACTCGTTCTGCAGAATCATAAATATTATTGGATCATACTGACGAGCTAGAAACTGAAGCTGGCGTTGAGTAAACGTACTTAGTTACTTTCCACCACTGATAGTTAATAGTTTCATAAATGTGTGTGTTCTTCGTCTTATGCAACATTAAAAGGATTAGCTTTGGGATTTTAGAGAAAACAAGCAATGTGAAGATACCGCCTCGGGCTTCAGGAAATGATACGGCATAAATCACTAAGTTACCAAACGGTTAAAAGATGAATCAAGAAAATAATCTGCATATTAATGGATAATGAAAATAATCTTTAATTGAAGCCTTATTTGGAAAAGAATGACGCTTTGTTTGATGATGAGGGATGCAATTAAATACTATTGAAAAGATGTCAATTGTCAAGATGTCAGGAATTATATATTATGGTCCAGCCTCTAAAAGGTAGAAGTAATAAAATAAATGTCTTAACTCAAAGACATGGACGAGCGATCAAATCAACAAGCTGCACAGAATTGTAGACATAATGTAAACAATCACATTTGTGTAGTCTCCTGAAATGAAGTAGACTCCATGACACAAAGTACAAAAAAAGAATTAAGTGTCTTTAATGATATAGGCTACATTTGTACATTTCTACAGCAGACTTTCAGCAAGACTAACTGCCAATTAGAAAAAAAGACAGAATGTTTTACTTTCAACAACTGAAACATTGGATAAGATGTCAAAGGCTGTGAAATTAAATACTCAATGTAAATATTCAGTTCAGTATTTTGTCCCATTAAATAAGAATAAAAAACATGTAATAGTTTGAACAATCAATGTGAAATATAAATTACATTAAAGCACCATTTCAAGGATGAGGATATTAAAATAAATAATTGGCCTTTCCTTATCAAGACAGAACATGATAATAATGAAAGGCTGGGCAGTCACACTGAACACTCCTGCCGACTGATGTCAAGGGTTCAACATACATTGTGACATGAGGGGAATGCTCACGTGACTTCCACAATCTACAGCAAATAACTCTGCTTACACTATAAAACATCTATTGACGTGTAGCTCCATCAGCAAAAACAAAACAGGAACTATTGCATGTGATGCATAACTTATCCTTCTGTTCTTTATGTATAATAATAAACTCCATTGGGAAAAAAAAAAAGAAAAAAAAAAGGACCAAATGACAAAAGGATAAATGGGGAGTTACTCTGTGAGAAGATTGTCAGATTTCTTGAGCAATATCGAAATGTTTCCGACTGGGGGAACTCTCATTAAAAAGACATTGTACTATACCTCAAGTTATTAAGCACAACTGGCCTGAAAAAAAAAAAAAAAAACATGCTGTAGTTTTTTCCACTCACACATCAGTAATCAAAAAGGAGCAGCTGTTAAAAGCTGCCGTTCATGTCTTCACCCAGTAGTTGTCCTTGAAAATTATATATATATATATATATATATATATATATATATATATATATATATATATATATATATATATATATATATATATATATATATAGTTTCAGGTCAGGAAATCATTTTACTGTACATCGTTCATGCACAAGCCTTTCATTTCATTGATGCACTAATGACCTTACTAAAAATCTGGCAGAGCAACAGTCACAGTACAACAATACACTTTACTTTGATCCCTCAAGACTTGTCTGCATGCAAACACTCTCTCACACTCACACTCACAGAGTTATACGACCATAGTGAGAAAAGATCTGACTGAGTATAAAAACGGGGGTGAACTGTTTCAACAGGTGCTTCAAAAGGTCACAAGGAGATATTAAAGAACGAGGCACAAAGCTGCCTTTTTAAAATCCAACCAACACAAGTACCCGCAACCGACGGTGGTGCTCTCGTCTCTACTGCCATTCGTGGAATAGAAAAAGTCGTACAGCTATGTTACAGTACAGTAAGAGGGCTTACAGGGCCAGTAACTTCAAATTCCTAGTCACAAATATATTTAATGCTTTGTTTTCTTTATGCATTTGTATATGCATAATTTGGTATTCTCTAACAAATTGTAGTGGATATTTAATTTCTTTTACAAATCCTACAGTAGTTAAAACACTCTAATATGCCCGCTTCACATAAAACTCTGTACAACCCATTCATACATTAACAGTCCATCAAAATAATTATTTAGAAATCCGTCAGCGGGCTTTAATAACTGGTAGACTATGAATTACAGTGTTTACAAAAACATACTGGAGCCGATACTCGTTCAATTCCTCCATCGGAACGTACTCTGGGATCCAGTGTCAGCAGGGTGGTACAAATCAATCCGAGTACTGGAGGTCTAAGTCTACTGTGCCATCTGTCACCACTAACCTCACTCTCTTGGGTTTTGTGGCACCCATGGAGTGAGACGATGGGCCGGGCCCGTAGTGAGATGTGCCTTGGTGTTCCCCAGTCTGGCACTGTTGCTGCATGTCCTTCCTGCATTGTTCGTCTTGACCTCTGAGCCCTGAAAATCCACCCAAAGAAAAAGACGCCGGGTTTGACGACTGGGGTCCGCAGGGCTCAAGAACCAGTCGCCCTTGGGTGCCTGAAGGCTCCATCAGACAATGGTAGGTGTAGTTTGTCGAGCCTAATCCTGGGTAACCCTCAACCCCATCCCTTAGACCCAGGGTCAATGAGTGATCTCCACTGAAGTTCAGTACGTAGGGAGGACCTTGACAGCCGTAAGGGAAAGAGGCTGAGGCGTTTGAGGACTGAGTCTTGTTTGCTGGTGCTGGCGTACCAGAAGGTGTACTGTGGGCCATTTGGGGGTTATTGTGCTGAGGCATGGGCGAAAGAGACGAGCCGAAGCTGAAATCAAAAGGGTCTTGCTGAGTGTAACACGGCTGGTGCTTGGCTGAAGTCGACGGAGTGGATTTCTTGTCCTGTGGCGATGAATAACCATCGGACACTTTGCTAGGGAAGTAGAAGGGTCTTGGCATCGCTGAAATGTTTTTGTACATCATGTTGGTTTCGACACTTTCATGCTTGTCAGATGACATCTTACTTTTGATAAAAGACTGAGGGAAAGAGGAGTTGGTTTTGTTGAAATGAGGATTGGACCTGCTGAGGTTGCTGGATGAACCAAGATGGCCGACATCTTTTCCAAACCCATGAACAGAAACATTGTCTTTGTGATGACCGTCTGTACCAACACCTTGTTTCTGACTGTGCAGGGTCCTCTCAGTAGCACCTGACTTTGCACCAAGTGTTCTGGATGCAATGATCGGGCTGCCAGCAGCCATGGTATCTTTACAAGGTGCACTATACAAGTTCTGAGTCGGGTTCCCCCCCTGATACTTAAGCACCCTGTGAATAACTGTAGAGGGTTTCTCATGGAACTTAAATGGATTGTCAGGAGGATTGGGATTTTTCACAGTGAAGAGTTGAGGAGGGTGGAATTTGTTAGACATTTGCGGGGGCGGGGCGGATTTAGTCAAGCAAGTCTGGGGCATTCCTCTGACTGCGTTGGGCTGCATACTTGAAAAAGACTGAGATTTACTAGGAATGGTACGATGGAAGGGGCCCTGGGTTTTAACGTTCGCCTGGACTTTTGATTGACTGGTGCTCGCCCTGGCGTTGATGCAGGGTTGGGTAAAAGTAACAGGAGAGTGAGAGGTAACAGAGGATGCTGTTGAACCGAACACCCGAGGCTTGCTGACTACAGGATAGGACTGAGTTCTGAGGTCTTCTCTGGAAAGCCTCATCCCTGGATTTTTACTTAGAAGTCGATCCTTAGCAGTGAAGTCAGAGTTGCCAAGAGCTGAAAAACTGAACGTGGGGTTGAATTGGATTCTGTCTTTGGAGGTATCCTTCCCTTCACATTCCACAGGAATAGAGTCGCCTTTGGAAGAAATTAGACCTGGAAAGAACTGCAGATCCTCACTGGTAAAGTTATTTCCTGGACTGGGGGGGCCAAGGTACGGCGTCTCAGTTGCCCATGTGTCAGACGGGCTGTGAGAGAGGGGACTGCTAAAGGGATCCGTTGGTGCGTCAAGTGAACACAGATCTGATGGGGAAGACGGAAGTATGTTCTGGGGTTGATAATAACCCTCAAAGTTGAGACACTGGAAGTCCAGAATGTCATCACAGCAGTTTGTGAAGTTGGGCTCACCAGAAAGCATGTTATCTGCCGTTGTGAATGGAGGAGACTGGGACGGGGGCTGGATGACAGAATTAGAAGCGCCGGTACAGGCTGCTGGCTTTTCCAACGTCTGCGATGAACACAAGCCCTCGGAGAGCCTGGAGAGACTGTTGTCAATTTGTTGGAGAGTGTGACTAAGACAGGTGGTGGGCGTTTCAACAAGACCACACTTTCGTGGTCTTTCCATTTTAGGCCTCGGTTTCCTTCCTCCACAGTTCATCTCTGGCCTTTCAGTGATTGCGTCCGCTACCGAGGATATCGCTTCAGTTTTATTGTCATTAAGGGGCGAAGAAAGCGAGAGTGGTGAAAGAGATAAAGAAAAGGGGGGCGGTTCTGTTTTGAGAAGGGCCATGTTGCTGTTCAGTCTCTGTGACGGGAACTCTTCTTTGAGTTTGCTAATATCAAGATATACTTTCTTTTGTTTCTCTAAATTGTAACCCTTTATCTCTTTCTTCACACTGGGCTCGACCTTAAGTTCAGTTTGTAGAAACCCTTCTTTGCTGTCTACCTCCCAAATATCCTCTGTCTTTCTGCGTAGTTTAATTACCGGTAACGGAAAGCCGTTTGAGTCCAATTTAGGCTCTAGTTTCTGCTGTGAACCGGTTCCAAACAAGCAGCAATTATTTATTAAACGATCTTCAATTTTTGTTTCTTTCCCTACAACCACCATTTCACAATCAGTTTTATTCTCAATTTTTTCCGGCAGCAGCTTAATTTCATCTAGAAGGTCCTTATCCAGCTTCTCTTTAATTCCTACTTCGTCATTGGGCGTGTCACTGGGTACACCACACACACTGTTTAGGTCTTTGTCTGATTTAATGTCTGCATTTGGGGGTTTCCTTTCACACAACCTCTGACCTCTTCTTTTCAAATGATGCAATCGGCTCTTGGACTTCTTACTAGCGTGCACGTGTGCCTGAGCTGCCTCCATCTCCATATTTAAAATCGATACAGAATCCATGATAGCTTTAAACGGGTCACACGTCACCAACTCTTCTGCCTTTTCGGTTTTTAATGCCATATTTTCCAATCCAGCACTTTGCATCTCCCATACTCTCCCTCTCCTCCTCTTAAACCGAATCTTAAAATCGATGTCTGGCTTTGTGTCCCCCAAACTACTTCGCTGGATTAACGTTTCCACCTCATCTCCCTTTTTAGTTCTATTCAGAGACAGATTTTTGTCATGCTGCTTTTGGATTTTACCAGGAGCTTGTTTGTCCTCTGCAAACGCATCAATGTCTGGTGCCTGATCCACCTCGACGTCATCCTCATCTTGCCTCTCTATTTTACACCTTCGAGCTCTACTCAATAAATGGCTTCGCTGAACTTCATTAGCTCGGGACCGAAGCACTCGCTTTAAGGAGTTTTGTTTCAATATCTTTTGGGGGTTTAACCTTTGGACTTCTGTTGTCCTTGTTCTGCGTTTATTTTGTCTTTCCCCTTTGCTACTTTCCCCTAAACACGTGGCAGGTTCCTGGCTCAGCTCTGCAGAGGAATTTAGCTCAGTGGCTTCTTTGGAAGCATGATCTGAAGCAGAAGTCAAACCTTGCTCGGCGTCTATTTCCACAGAACTTCGAAACGTACGTTTCTTCAGAGGTATGTTGGACTGTATGTGTGCCTGTGAATTGGTATCTGGAAACAGATTAGTCGTTGAAATTAGTGACCTATGAGGTAGTGGGGTTAGGCAGCTGGCCGTAGGGTCATTATGCCTCTGGGGTGACTGAAGCTGCAAACTGTCCTCACTCATCTCAGTCTTCACTGTAGCTGGAGCGTCTTTGCTTAACTGTGCCTTGGTGCTTTGATTCGCTTTTGTTTTCGCTGCTCTCGGCTTCATCTTTCGCCTGCTCATGATCCTCCTCTGTATTGAACAGTGGTACGTGCCTCCATTTAGTTCAATCAGCTCCTCTTCCTCCTTTGCACTTTGCATTGTTTTAGAGGCCGAGGTAGAAAACACTCTTCCTACAATATCTCGGTGTAATCTTTTATCTAGTAAGGATTTATCTTTTCTTAAAATATCAGATAGCAAAACCTTGGCCTGCTTTATGACAACATCTTCTTCATGCCTACTTACTGGCTGTTTAATCACACTCCTGGCCATTTGTTCTGATGATTTAACAACACCCTCAACTATATTTTTAACACATCGTGGGTTATTTTGTTCTCTAGTTTTTTCACTGGCCGCTATTTTACATTCTGACTTTTTCACTTTCTCCGTGGCCTTGTTACTTTTACATTCTACAATTGAAGATGCAGTATTTTTATTTTCTGTCTGCTCTTCAATTTTGCATTTTACAATGTCCTGCTGCTCTTTCTGTATTTCATCTTTTTCTTCCGACACGGTTTGTATTTCAATAACCTTGTCATTCCCCCCTTTCTCTCTGTGGGATAAATCCGAAACAGTGTCACTTGCCTGTTGCTTTCCTAAATGTACTTTGTCGATGGCCTTGAAAAACATTTCCCTCACCCCTCTGTTTCCTTCAGCTGTGCAGATATCTGAATTTCCTCCCAGTCTCTGCTGAGATCTGGACACTCTTTTTTCTGACGTCACCATCAGAGGAGCTGGTCCAGTACACCGGCTCGGCCTGGTCCTTCCTCTCAACTCCACTCCTACTTTCTGGTCTACAGATATCCTTTCTGCTTCCTCAGTCGACACCGATAACCTTGTTAGGCTGACCGTGAGGTATTGCTTCAGTGATACTAGTGGATTGTCTCTGGCTTTCTTCGTTCCATTTGTTTGTTTGACTTCTATCATGGATGCCGCTCTGGTGATCCTGTGCTCCGTTGGCACAGGTGCTGGGTTTTGAGCCTCGTCAATGATGCAGGATTCAATGCAGCTGGACTTGCTGCTTTGATTCTCTGCGATTGCTTTTTCAATCTTGTCTTGTTTTATTGCACTGCAGGTTTTGTCATTTTCAACAGAGTGACAAATAGTAGTGTCGGCTGTTTTAGACCCTGTTTGATCTGTGAGCTTAGTTTGAACCATGCTTCTTGTTCTCGAAGAGTACCTCTTGGGAACTGCTCGCCTTTCCACGACTTTAACAGATTTCCCGTTAAGGTCTGCACCAGGTCCACTTTCCTGGTGGACAGACATGGAGAAAGGCTTCAAGTTCACCTCACTAATGTTATTTTCTTCACCTGTCAAATTCAGTTTACTCAGCCCGTTGTCTTTTGGATTCTCTTCTTCCAGTTGTTGAAGCAAAGCCCTCTCTTTGCTTTTTGGATCCTTACACTTGAGTAAGAAATCCACCGAGTGGCGCCGTACTCTGATTCTGAGGTTCTTCAGCGTAAATTGGGACAAGAGTGTCTGATACTGTTGGACTGTGAGAGACTTCAAGGAGGACTTTCCTGATCGCCTGTGCTTCTCTCGTCTCCACTTCTTTGTTTGACAAAATTTTCTGTTCTTTAAGGCATTTCTCCTCATCTGCTGGGTGAAGGAATTCCTTGAGGGGATGGCTACGGATGAAAGACAACAAAGATTACATTACATTACATAACACTACATGACATTTAGCTGACGCTTTTATCCAAAGCGACTTACAATAAGTGCATTCAACCGTAAGTACGAACTAGGAACAACAAGAATCAAGACAGTACAAAGAAGCAGGTGAACTTTAAGCATCTCTATATTTTAGATATTGTTGGGATAAAATATTCCTTCAACTAATGAAAACAGGATTACTTAACATTGGAGTAAGCTATGTAACATGTTGCATGCTACATTGAATTATTAGGTCATGGAAAAGCAACACAATCTGCTCCCTAAAACAGGCCCAATATACCTTTCAAACATGTATATTACTAATATATTACTATTCAACTCGCTACTTCAGACTGGCTCGTAGCTCAAAAGCGTTCCATGTACTGAGAAGACTGGAAATATCTCCTCTTGCAAAGAAGGTCCCTCCTATTTACGAGAGCAGTTATTAATGTTTCCATTGCAAAATAATCTTATGGGATTGTAAAAGTTGTTCCAGGGACTAACGTCATCATGGTTACCATCATGAATTGTGATTTTGGTTGCAAAACGCATGAAAATACAAATTAAGGCTCTTCATTTTTTTGGCATATTGCCCTTCCAGGGATCCATTATTAGGAATTGATGTCCTACACAGCGGCAACAGCCCGCTGTGTAGGACCCGCTGCACATGTTGTCCATTGATTCCTGATAATGGACACCTTGTCGGGCATTATCCCACACTGAACATCTAACAGACTGCATTAGCCGGATCTCGTCTGTGGTGCAGCACAGAGGTGGACTTAAATGTATTCTTCAAGCAGCAGATAATTCAAGTTTTAAATCAGTTAAAAGGGCACTTTGATGATTATCAACCTGAATTATATAGTGTCTGACAGAATGAACCTTGTGTTTTTTTGTAATAATACTATTATCAAAGAATTGCAGATGTAATATGTGAAAACTTTGAGTTACAACATGATAAAAGCTGCCATAAAATTTGTTTGCACAGCGTCAACATAGAAATCAGTCAGGTGACATTCTTTGTTGTTGAATGAACCAAATTTGATGGTGGGTGCAAGAACCAGCAAAGTAAGCCGCAGAATGTCAACCCTTTAGTATGAGAAACTGATATTTTTGACATCATGGCTGTAAACTTGAATTGTACAGTTAATACTCCCGTTAGTTGGTTTTAAGGCCTTTTCGGTGGAGTTAAATTTACTTTAAGGAAGCAACAAATGCAGATGTTCTGTTTGAATTAGCTGACTTCAACATGTTCATTGCTGTGCTAGTAATTATTTCGACTGATTTAAGAAAGCTCATTTTAGAGGAAATCTGACAGTGGTTACCTTTAAAGATACCTGAGTGTATTCCTTGTATTATCGGCCTCTTCTCTCTGTGATGGCGAAGATATCTCTCTCTCAGGCGGTACTTTTGCCCCACAGGGTCCTTTGTTTCTTCACATTCAGGCTGCTTCCCTTTGTGTTTGAAGTGACCCTCTCCGTTCCTGAAGAACAGTTAAAATCAAAATAAAAAATGAGATTGAGGTTAAAACAGTCCAGAAGTTTTTCCAAATACAATAAACAACGTCTTCAGTTTTGAGCAACACCAAGCTACAACAAAGACAATCTGGGATCAAATGATGGACACACCTCTCGCAGGTGCAGCATTCACACATTTCATTGCCTTCTCCAAAAAAGCTGGCACCATAGTAACATGTGATCTCCTCCCCAGGTGAGATGGGTCGTATCGCTTCAACACACGCAATGTTCTTCTCCCCGGGGATGAACTGGGCGGGTAAAAAGGGGAAGGAAAAAAAAAACAGCGAAAGACAAAGGTTGGGTGACCCATGGGATACATTAACACAGAGCAGTTAAGCTAAAACACAATTTACAATATGCTTAATGTCACAATGATAGTTGTTAAGCGTTATAGAACAGTCATATCCATTTGTCAAATCTCTTTAGTGCAGGTGATGAATAAATATAGATCATTACCTTGCAGTTGGGTTTGCAGTCTTCATCACAGAAGAACATATGAGAGAAAAACACAGAGATAAAAGATTTCAGGTTATTAAATTAATCCCTGCAATGAATAAAGGACTCTGTATTTTGTTGATCAGCTGGCTTGCACTGAAGTAGTTAGCAAAAGGCTCAAAGGCTAAGCTGATTAACTCGCAAACATTATTAAAAGATCTTGCCAGAAAATGGCCTCTGAGTGGACGAAAGGATTAACTCACATTTCACTGGACCTTTCGTACACACTACAATTCAGTTAGTCGATGTTCTGACACAAGGTCTATGGAAATTGATTTCCTTAAATGTGTTGTTAAATTGTGTTCATGATAAATCTGGTAAAACACACATGTTGCTACTTCTGCTGCAGGGAACATTGTCAAGAGTTGTCAAAAGATGAAAGCAAATTGGTGAAATGTACAAAGTCTTGCATACAAAAACGTCTTAAACTTGTCAACTGAAAATAAAGGAGAAATTAACAAAATTGAGATTTTTGACACATCTGAATTTATTTTTGTAAGACTTTTTTTTAAAAAAACACTTAAATTTAAACTGTGTAATTCAGTAAGACACTAATTGGTCATAGTTTGAGCAAAAACAATCAATTTTCTGATGTTTTTAAGAAAAAACACTCTAAATATCCTGCTGTGATGAAACACACAGACATTGAACATCACACTCACGGAGAACAAATACAAAAAGTATTTAAAGTATTTCATGTTTGGTTTGGAATCTGATCAATGCAGGAACACAATAACTATTCATGTTTGGTACAGGTGCTCCAGTATCTGCAGTGTGTAGTGGGAATATATTCAGAAACTAGTGCTAATCCTGCTCCTAAGCACTTGTTCTAGGAACAACTAATTAACCTTTCCAATGAGTATGCAGCACTTAAATGACATATGGTATTTGCAATATTTAGATATACAACAGAATGTTTTTAAAAACAATCTCTAAAATAATCGTGATCGAAAGCATCAGCCTTTCAGTACAGTATGTCTGAAACCAAACATTATTACAAAACCATTGACAAAAATGATATTGTTGTGTAGAGTGACTGTATGGAATAAAAGGCCTGTCAATCAGTTTGAGGTTGATAGCAGCTTACAATCTTGTGTTGTGAATGTTGGCATTTGTTTTTTTGTTAACATTTGGATCACACAGTGTGCCTCAAAAAAGAATCCAGCCAGGTGAAATTGTTGCTGATGAAACTCACAGAAAAGCACTCCAATCAGCTATGAAAATGTTGAGTGTGTGTATATTTCGCTGGAAAAGAATGAGTGGTGAATGAACACCAACTCACCATGGTTAATGAAAGCTGCGGGCCCGAGCCAAAGCTGAGTGCAGCGCTTGCGTGTTGAATACATCACACTGAAGTCATTGACTCCTGCTCTGAGCACAGCGCCGTCAGAAGGACTCAGCTCTGCTATGCAGCCCAGCAGGACCTCCACTCGCTCTCCTGCAAACCTACGGAGCAACAATACAAGCGTCACATAGCTTCAATTTGAAAAAAAAAAAAAAAGAGTAACACACCCAGTCCAGGAAACGTAGCAGCTATTGTTCAGCAACATGCAGCCTTGACAAATACAATGTATGACTGATTACCATTGCCTCGTGGAGGTTATCTTTGCTCCGTTGGTCTCTGAGGAGTATCTGTCACAGGACTCTATCTTGACACCGTTATCCAACAGGAAGGCACTGAGGTAGCGATACACCTGCGGACATCATACATGGTTTGGACAGTGTTATTACACTCAAGTGAGAAATACAGGAATCAATGGTTGCTTTCTATGAATCTAATAAAAATACCAAATGAGGAAGGCTTCCAAGCACACATGTGTTTATGCATTCCTCATTTAATTAGTCATTATTTTATATCTACACTAATTCGTAAGCTTAAACATCAGCTTACATGTTGTCTCAGCAGCTCCTGTCGATGGCCTCCCAAAGCATCAAAGTAGTCACCAGCCGGTTCACCTACTGTCAGTGCCTCAAACGTAGCATTGAAGTCATGCGTACGCTGAAAGCGCAACAGGGTCTCTTTGAGGTTACCCCAACGCCGGATTTCTGGTGGGGGACTAAAGAGGACAGAAAAGCAGAAAATGACATAAGAGTCACAGGACAAAGTCTAATCACAGTCCGTGTTAGTCCAAGGAGTGTTTGTGTAAAGTGACTTTTTTTTATCTTACATTTAAGATATGGCCTTGAGGAATGTTGGTTATCATAGTTTGATATAATCTAAGAAAACACAAGTAAATAAATATTTACAATTTCTCAATGATTTGCATTGTTGTGAATGTTGCTAATTTAACAATATATATTTTAGATGTACTGGGAGAACACACAAAAACCCCAATATCTCTCAAACACAACTCTAAACTGATAATCAGAGATAAGGTGTGGAGAGGACTTTAATAAGCTATCTGCCACTTGACTGTGCAAATTTAGCACATATTTTTTCTTTATGCTTTATGCTTCAAATACCCACAGTATATAGTCCACACTTGCAGGTGGACAGGATGCACAATGCATTGCAAGCAGAAAGCATCATTCAAGATGAGCATGATCAAAACACACTTATACAATTGGGCTTACATGTAAATACAGAGGGCTTGCATGAGCGTCTCGTTTATTTACCCTGCTGTTAAAGTTTCAGAAGCTATTACAGTATGTATGCTTTAAAGCTGAAACTATTAGTTGATTCAACAGAACCACGAATGGCAACAATGTGGACAAAAAGTTAATTGCTTCTTTTTAAAGCAGAAATAGTGAAATAATTTCAATATTCTCTGTTAAAAGCTGTTAAATGAGAGCATTCCCTGCTTTGCTTCATTATATATATATTTGTACGGTAAATATTATTGGCACATTTGGACTTTTGGTTTCCAAATAATGGACAACGTCACCTTTGGCATTGTGAAGTTGTGACGGACATCTTTAAATAGATTTTCTTTTAATAGAGTACAAATATTAATAATGGGAACTTATTGTTTGAGTAATTGATTAGGAAAATAATTGCAAAATAACTATAATAATTGTAATTGCAGCCCTTGTGTATTATAATTGTTGTGTTGAACTAAGTTATAGTTTACAATACGCCAACATTAGATGTAAAGTCGACAGTAGGCAGGAAATGTGTTGAACATTTTAACATATGTGTCTGTATATATAGACACCTTAAGGATGGGCCTGGTTGTCATGACATGCTCATCATACATGGCCCACCGAATTATAAATAGAACAGTAAAAGCTGGAATAATACTCCCCTGACGTCAAACTAAAACAAGAAATAACCAATAACCAATAGTTTAAATAGTGATGTGAACGCCTGTTACTTCTGATGCTGTTTGAATTGACATGTCTTAAGCGACAGCTTACCTGATGTTCATTTTGTGGGTGCTGAAGCCCAGCAGAGGGTCCAGCACCAAACCGGTGGCCAGGTCATCGGTCTCACACAGCTCCTTCACACTCATTCTAGTGCATCCGTCCATTGCCTCCCACCATCAGCATGCTGCAATCACAGGGTCAAAGTAACGCTGTGACAACAACAACAAACCTCAATCATCTTTGAGTTGTGCATCTTAGCAGATCGGACCTAACATTAGCGTTAGTTGCTTGCTCACTTGTTTAAAGTAGGCTTTTCAACCCCCATCATGCAATGCGGTTTCATTAGTATTCGATAAGCTGTTTACAATAACCACTTAATGATAACGCTAAGTTTAAGTTAGGAATGTGACCGAGCGCGCATTAGCTCCCATGCACATTAGCTTAGCTTGTCAGCTTGCTGGGAAAATAAGCAGGGTTATCAGCTGAGTGAAGCGGCTAACGTTATGGGAGCATTAGCGGCTAACCTAACATGACCTGCGGCAGATAGTTGCCGAACTGTGAGGCGATGTGCATTCACGGTGATGGATACTGGCGATTTGGTTTTAGAAAACATACCTGGGAGTCGTTTGTAGTCAACGAAAGTGTCGTCAAGTAGACAATTTATCGCAAGATGCCCGCTTGCTCTGGCAGGGAAAGTTAGCCTAGCACCGCAACCACCTAGCTTTCCGCCGTCTTGCAGGCTCGTCCGGGCTGCCGCGTACGAAAATGGAGTCCCCTCGTCACTTCTGGAATTTGTTAGTTTGTTGACAACTGTGAATTTCGAGCTGAATTACAAAAGGCAGAAACGCACCACTAACGACGAAAAAACTATCTTAGAATGAATATGTTATGTAGCTAGCTAACTAGCTTTGCACAACGCTCTTCTGGTAGCAAAAGTTGATGGGCAATGTCCGGTGCAACCGAACTATAATTGAACACGCCCACGTCGTACGCTATTGGCTGGAATCAAGGTCAATTTTACGAATCAGGCGTTTTAGGCTCTGTGATTGGTCAGGATTTTAATGGGCGGGGCCAAGTATGCAGGTTTACTATGTTGGGACAGAGCAGAGGTGAGTATTTACTCCAGTGATAAGTATCTTCTCTCAAACCCAGCTGACTCCCGAGTCGGACACATTTGCGGTGCATTAACGGTGCATGGCCAAAATAATAAGAGAGCCTTCTCTGATTTATTTCAAAGACATGTTGTCTCGATTGTTGTCATGGCATATTAGAATCGGGTTGTAAATCATATACAAATCTTAGAATTTTGTAATATTATGAAAAAAGAAAGTGGTGTTTGCTTTTTTAGAGAAGCAAATACTTAAAAAAAAAAATACATTTGTTATTAATGTTTTTTTTTAATTTTTAATGATTAGTAGATTTTCAAAAAAAAATCTTATTTTATTATTTTCCTGAAAGAGGTTGAGCAATAGAGACACATCTGCATGTTTTTATATATATTTTGTCTAGTGTGATATACAACTGTCTCTTTTGCTATTGTTCAATGTGTGTACTATCCATGGTTACTGAATATGTATTATTTGTGTTATGTTCAATTAAAAAAGATGATTTCCTCCAGTACAGTTGCCTCTATTTGTCTGCGGCAAAGTATCTAACAAAATCACTCACACTCACAGATAACAAGAACCATTTGGAGAAACAAAATAAAAGTTGCAGGGTTGCACTGATTTCATGTATTTCTCAACTTCCTCAGAGATTAAACTGCGAACCTTATTAGCTACTGTGTTTGCAAGATTTTACAAATGCATTAGCATAAGGGAGATATTGAGTTATTATCTAGTTTGAGTATATTTATTAAATGGCCTGTCATTCAAAGTTAAGGTGGAAAAAAAGCTGAGATATAGAGTATTAGTATTAGTGCAGAGAGATGTGTTTGTATCTGTTCATACTATTAAATAGACTGTTCCCACCAGCCACACTGTGTTCAGCTATTTTTCACTTGTGAGAACACTGCACACATTGTGTGCTGTCTGCTGAAGACTCGTACACAAGTCTGATTCATAAATCAACAGGAAGATTAACACACTGAAATGTGGTGAATTTGCTGTAGAGAACACCGGGTTGCACTCACAGATTGCACTGTCATAAGCTTTTTTTAGGATGCATACTTACTCATTAATATCTCCTGTTTTCTATTTTAGGCTTACCCTATAGTATAGTATACAACATATTGTATTACATGCTTACAATTAACATCTTTTTAATCCTGTTTCTATCTTTAATTCTCTATTGTGCCATCTTAACAAATATTCCTACTGATTCAGAGTTTTGCTTTTCAAGGCCTGTGTGCAATCTAATACATTTAAGAAAAAATTCTGGCTGTATTTCAGTTTAAAGCGTAAGGCTGTGATATATATACGATTGAAAGTATTTTACATGTTTTAATGAGATTGTTTTGGCTCCTTGCCTCTGAAACTTTCTCACCGTACTCGGCAGCAATCCTCACACGTATTAGCCCAGCAAGGAGTCACTGAAAATCATAAAAGATAAACCAAATAGGAAACACACAAAGACTGCAAAGACAGACGCAGAGACGCAAGCCAGAGCCATGCTGCCAACCCCGAACAGCTTAGGAAGGAAGAGGCAGGCAACACGGGCAGAGAATGACTGTGTTGTCTGTTCAGTTTCTTCATAAATCAGTTCACACTAAACATGGTCATCTGGATCTCTTTTTCATTTGGTTCCGTGTTTGTGTGCGGCCTGAGCCAGGTGACATAGAAATATCTAAATAAGTAAATGCACACGCAGGGATAAAGAGGCCACCCATCCTGCTGACTCATGCTCAACTCTTTGACAGACAGTGGAGGCAGCCTCCGCAAAGAAAAGGAGGGAGAATAAGAAAATGACTCCACTCCCCCGTGCCAATGTATCAGTCTTTCTAACCGCTACGATATGTTACAATGTAATAGTTTCACATTGCACTCAGAAACATTTGAAAAGAAAACCAGACACAAATATACAAATTCTATGTTTTATTTTTATCTTGTAACAGAGACAAATTGTGATTGATTTGAAAACAAATGAAATACAAATAAAAAATACTGTTAATTTCTTAAGTTTCTTTTCCTTAACTGTAATAATCTAATCATTTCATATCTACCCAGCAACAGTGCATGGTGCAAAACATCCCTGATTGATTAAAAAATCCTAATAAGCTTGCAGTATCTAGCGTTAAATTTGTCAGTAAAAACAATGTGAACAAAACTGTAATCAAAGACCAGATTCTTAGAGGTAATAACAGTATATATTGAGTGACAAATGTTAGAAGCAGAGGTTTATACAGCTATGAAAATGACAATGAAAGTGGCCTTTATTGGACCGTTTATTCAGAAGACAGAGATCTACAAGTTCCATAATGTTTCAACACTATACATCTCTTACACGAGCCACTTGTTTTGCATTGTTGAAGACCCAATCTCATAGCACTCAAGCTCTAACTTTAAATATCCTTAAAGACTTAAAAAAAAAAAAAAAAACATACATTGCTGTACATTCTCAGATCTCCTTCGACACAATATCAACTTTATCCACAAAAGGTGGACTTGCATCATTTACAAATCAAGATGAACTTCAGAGCAGCAGATCCCTCTGAGCATCGCCACGGGCGGGCTCAACTCATTCCAATGTAGCGACCGTAAACCCTTAAAACTTGTGAATATCCTGTTATAATGGAGTTTATTGGTGTATTTATTTACTATATGAATATAAATACAATGTCCTCATACTATTTATTTTAATTTAAATTTCACTTCCTGAGTTGATCTTACCTTTTGTTTTTTTCCCCTGCCCTCTTCCACAGTACACAATATTCGATGCAGTTAGTTGCACTGTACGCAAATTGTTAGAAAGCCACACAGGATTCTGAATAAAGCTTACTTACATTGATTTAAGTTTTAAAAAACATTTATTTTCTGAGGTACTGAGTTGAAAACCTCTTGTTGGAGGGGGAAAGGTGGGGCAGGATGACAGCCGAATTCCAGCTTCCCCACCCTCTGTTAAGTATGTGCTTGCACGGCACTGGAGCTGACCAATAGTTACCGCCTTAGCAAATCCGGAGAGCCGCGGTGGCTTTTGCTCATACTTGGACAGAGGGCTTAAGAATGAGGACAGACAGCTGCAAATAAAACCAGACGCACCAATTATGTAATGAGGGTAGAGTGTGATTGGGTTATTAGAAATGGGCAGTGAGATACCCTGCAACACTGTAGAAAGAAATGCGTTTCCACCAGTTGCAACAGCCTGAACTGAACTATGGACTGCTTTCACTGGGGACACCCTGTATGCCAACTTAATGTACACTAAAATGAAAGCTAAGCGGCCCAAAGATGTCTTTAAAATCTGAAATCTATCAGGGTGACTGCGTCATCACAGGATCCACTTATCTTTTTTTTATTTTTATTTTTTAAACAATTTGAGTCTTTCAAGTCTATGGCTCTTTATGCTTATTTCAACAGCAAGCAGCTAAAAAAAAAAGCAACTCAGAAAGATGACTGCAGTCAAAAGCATAGCAAGCACTTCCATAATCTTGGCAATATAATTTACACAGCACAATTTTAAAAAGCGTAAATCATGTGTTAATAGCGATCAAGTGGTAGCTGTTTGCCAGGGGATTACTTGATTTTGCAAACAAAACTTTATGCTAAAGTCACTGGGAATATATGATTACCTTAAACATATTTTGATGTCTACAATAAAACAATTTGGTGCGAATTTGGTGTATTACTTACATTCTTCCAACCACCGCTCTATCGTGCACATGTTCCTAGTTGTGGATTGCATTTGGTGTGGATTTAGACTTAAATAAGCCCGTTTGTTTACAAGATGGACTCAAGTAGAGCCCTCTAAACTAGAAAGGTCAGAGCAATTATTCATCCGCTCATCTGGCAGAAAAAAAAACAACAGAAGACCGTTGTCTGGTCTTAAATATGCTTGTTAAAAGTTAAATACAAATAAAATGTCAGATAAATAGCGGTATCTACATGTGGAACATAAATGGCACATTTTATGAGTGAGGATTATTACTCTATGTGAGGCGTTGAGCAACAGAAGCTCAGTGACAGAGCCACTCACTTCCTGTTCCTCCTAGTCTCCCTGCTAAAGGTAAACTTCATTATCATTTAACAATCATCAGAAAAAAAAAGAAATTTTGCATCGAAGTCCTTCCAAACCAAATATCTATTTTTGTTTGATAAAAACAGGCAACATTTGGTTGAGAGCAGCTTTGGCTGTTCTCTCCTACAGTCACCGATCATCATCTTTGGCTGAATCACACTGAAGCAACATGTGAGATGCGCCTTTGTTTGAATGAACGATAAACTGAGCCAAAATGACGCTTTCCAGCTTCCATGTTGAGTGAGTCTCGTTGGCCAGACTCCTCCAGCCGCCGTGCAGTCATTCAAGCTACCACACGAAAGACAAGCGCAGCCACCAGTTATGGGGAAAAGGGTTGACAGACGGGACAAAGCAATGGCAACAAACACAAAGTGATCAGCATGATGGCATGATTCAAATAAATGGTTATTTTTATTCATCTTCAACTTGCAGTGAACTAAAAACAAGAAAGAAATCAAACCGTGTCGGTTTCATGTATCTACAAAAGAAAAAAAGAAAGAAATAAAACAAAGAAGCGAAAGCTATTTCACATCCATGACTGCGTTCTCAAATCATTGGTTTACGAAAGGGAAAAGAAAAAATTATCTCATTGTGAATCCATTTCATTGAAGGATTCAGCTGCACATATATGCACCTGTGTGCCAAGTGTGTGTGTGCCAAGTGTGTGTGTGTGTGTGTGTGTGTGTGCGTGTGTGTGTGGTATGTGCCGTTACCGTTTGACCGTGCAACTTCATCCCAGCCCCCCTCCCTCCCCCCATTATAGACAGACACAGACCTCTGAGACAGGATGTACAAAAGCTTGTGTTTAGCATTAAACAGTGCAGAGCCTTAACATAAACAGCTAAGACTCCTCGTCCTCTCTCCCCTGCGCCTCATCCCTGCACCCAGGATTGAAATTACATCACAGATGGGCAAGAAGCCATCTCTACAAAATGACAGGAAAACGGAACAGAGGGTACAGGAGGAAGAAGAAAAAAATACATACATACTTACATACATAATACAGCAATTCCCTCTGAATCATTCCCACCTTCTTTACACTCACACAAAAAAAGTGCACGCAAACAGCCAAACAAACAGTTAATAATTGTTTTAGAGAGAAAAAGCATGATTGAACCTGGACACTTGTCTGCTTTGTTGCCGCTTGTTGACGAGGGAGGTTTGGGGGGGAGAAAGGAAGGGACGGGGGTAGGAGAGAGAAAAAAAAAAAAAGAGTGACGCGAGCAGAGGGGAGGCAGGTTATGGGAGGGGAATCCAGCGGCTGTTATTTCTTGGCCTTGGCAGCCTTGGCCGAATTTCGTGGCGGGGTGACCGGTCTCCCAGACCCCATCCCTCCCCCTCCGCCATAAGGATACAATTTCTTATCTGCTGGCTTCAGAATCTGTGGGAGAAAGAGAGAAATTGTCATTGAAGTCCAAAAAAATAAGCTAAGAACATTGAAAAGGCCCTTCACTAGAATCAGTTCATGATCCATAGAGTATCATTTAGGTTTAATACTAGTTGACAAAAAAAATGCAGCAGATGAAAAAAAAAAAAAAAGTACAAACACAAGCTGGTACACACCTGGAAGGAGCACATGAGCGTCTCATCCACACTCATCATGGCACCGGCGTTGTCGAACTCTCCACAGTAGTTCGGAGCAGAGAATAAGGTGACGAGTTGTCTCTTAGCAAAAAACTCATAACCGTCTTCTACCACCTGAGGACAGAAATGAGGCCGTCACCACAGACAGTGAAACCACAGACAGTGAAACAGACAAAAATCGCAGTACACTACGAATCCTTTCAGTATACATAAGATAAACTATGGCCTGCTGGCTAACCATTACCTGATGTGCCCTGCATATTAGGTCCATGTCGTGTTTGTGCAAAAATTTGGCCACCACATCTGCCCCGAATGTGAAGGAGACACCACGGTCGTTTTCACCCCAGCCCAGCACATCTTTGTCTGGATCAGCCCACAGCAGGTCGCACAGCAAACCCTGGTCAGGCACGTCTGTGGGTCGCATCACTCTGCGGATCTGCTCCATAGACTGAAGATCAGGTGAGAGGCCTGGAGAAAGAACAAACGCCCACCTTAGTCTGGTTCTTATCACCGAATGTGCATCGGCTAATTCTCGGAACGTTTGATATCAACAGCGCCCTACCTCCATGACAGCAGAAGATTTTCTCATCTACAATGGCAGCCACAGGTAAACAGTTGAAGCAGTCTGTGAAGGTCTTCCACAGCTTTATGTTATACCTTCGCTTACCTGCAAACAAAGGAAGAGCGATGAGAACTTAGTGTCCTGGTTAAGAGAACAGACATGTTTCCTTTTTGCAAAAACACGCTCACTTACACTCGTCATAAAAGCCGTAGATTCGATTAATGGAGGCGCATTCATGGTTTCCACGCAGCAGGAAAAAATTCTCTGGATATTTGATCTTGTAGGCTAGAAGCAGGCAGATGGTCTCCAGCGACTGCTTCCCTCTGTCTACGTAGTCACCCAGGAACAGGTAGTTGCTTTCTGGGGGGAAGCCTCCATATTCAAACAGCCGAAGCAGATCATAGTACTGACCGTGGACGTCACCTACAGAGGGCAGCAGAGAAGAGCGATCTAAACAATATACTGTCACTGCTACAGGGTGCAGCTGCTCATCAACTGCAACAACTGGCAATTACAAATGAACAAACAGTCTGGTAAATCATGAACAAAGCCTCAGGTGATCCATCTTCTCTTGCATCCAAGTCAGTCTGCAGCAACATGCAGCTATGACTTTATGGTATTTCACACTTGGTCTTGATGAGTTATTGAAACTCTTGACCACCACGACCTTAAAACTCACCACAGATTTTGAGGGGAGCCTCTAGTTCAAGCAGGATTGGCTGGCTCAGGAAGATTTCACGGGACTTTAGGCAAAGGCCACGGATTTCACCCTCCGTCAGCTGGACATTCTTCCCCGGTCGAGAGCCCTTGACTGAAAAAGGGAGATATGAGAAAGGTGTTTTAGGGGACAACCATTACGACCGCAAAGACACACCTATGATCAGAGCTGTAGATGATGAAGGACATTAAGAGCCGCAAAGAAACAGTCCTCAGATGTTTAACCAGATGGGAAGTAAACACCTTCCACCAGCTGAATGCTGGCTAATTCTGTTAGTCTAATCAGGTAATCACAATATTAGAGCCTATTTAGAGATAGTATATGCCGTACTACATGTTTGGAAATACACTTGTATAAAGCCACAACACAACTTTACAGAGATGCCGCATCTGAGAAAACCCAATCAGTGGAAACTACCCTAACGTCATCAGCCTCAACCTTTTAGCTTTGCTGTGAGTTCAAACCAGAGCCAGCAGAAACTCATGAAACGCACTTCCCCTTTCTAGCCAATGTAACTGCTGCAAAGACATTGCAAACTGTGCTGTTTAGAAACAAAGACTAACACGGTTTCAGATCAAAAATAAGGCCATGAACAAAGGTTGTAACATAAAATCAAATGAACTATTTATAGTGTAAAAATGCAGATTACATTCTGTTCCTAATTTCTTACACTGTTGCTATCTAAAAATTTTTAGCAGGTTTGTCAAGTCCCTCATTGTCATATTGTTTTCATACTTATAACTCCCTTTGAATGGAGCCAAACACAAATCATGGTTAAAGATGCGAACAAGGTTAATTTCCTTGACAAAACATTAAAATCCCACGTGTTGCTCAAGTGCTAGAAAAGGTAGGCGTGTGTTGCGAATGACTGCAACAACATAATAATAAACAGTTGTAGACCAACATGCAATCACACAATGTTAAATATGAAAGTATAATACTGCTCACAATATTTGCACAGTCTCACGACAACGGTCATACGCAAGGACAACACTATATCCCAGCGACTGTGTGTCTACTGCGGACTTGTGCAAGAATGCCCCTGGTGGAGTTTGGAATCTGCTTTGTTTGTATCAATGACAAAGTCAATCATACTCCCATTCCTACATGTGCCGTTTGATGCCAAAGCAGATTTCTACCCATGACTCATTCCCACCATCACAGCCTATTGAACTGGTTAATGTACGTGCAGTGACAACAGACTTGCCTCCAACCGTCTCGGTGACAATCATTTTTACGCTGGGTGTGAACAGAGCTCTCTCAAGGATGTTCATGGGGATTAATTAAACTGTAAGGTTGTTAACAGATGAAGAAACAAGCACATTCTTTCACCTTTAAATGCTAAACAATCAAAGTGACAACTATAAAAAGGTGACTAATACCAGCAGAACTACAGCTCTATTCAAACTAGATTTGTTTCCCAACATTATGTGTGTTATTATACTTCCTACTGCTGGCAAAAAATACAAGCAATTTCAGAGGCAAAGCTACAGATGTATGACTGAAATGACAACCGCTCAGTGAATACTCAAGATTATAATTGATGTGCAATTAAGGACACAACCCTATCTAAAGAAAGGAGGATTGAAATACATGTAAAAAATGTAAGAATCAAAACTTAAACAACCTGAACCAGGTCATCTTTCATAAATCTTATTGGATCAGAGAAAAATAACTGCTTGTATTAATAAGGAAACAGATACGGATTGAGTTTGTTAAACTAGTAACCAGTCACAATTTTTGTTACTAGCAGAGAAACTGACACACCTAATCAAAGACTATCCCTCAGGAAACAGATCCAGTTTTAATAGTGCTTGCAAAGCACTTGAGAGAGAGGGTGAGAGTAAAAAAAAAAAATCAACAAATAGATGCAAAATGTTGGCACTATCCTAAAGCAGAAACTAAAAGCAATGCCATAAAGAGTGAAAAGTAGGTATAAATACTGCAGCACTGCTTGTCACTATAAACCTGGATTACAGAAGGCTAAGCCCTGACAGAGCTTACTCCAAAGTTAGCCACATAGCCAGTGGGCAACAGTGAGCTTATCATGAGGGGCACAGACAATAGGCTTTCCACTGCGCTGATCAGGGGGCAGAAAACAAAGAGCTGGACCAGCACAAAAGAAAAGCCATTGGGGTGCTGGAATCAACAGTTGGTTTGGTCCGGCACTCCTGACTCAGTGCTGCTGGGTGCTCTAGCTGAGCTCATGTGATGTCACACTCTCCAGACATGCTGTTAGCAACACACACACTCTCATAGAGTTCACTTAGGTCTGGATCTACGCAAGTAATCCAATTGAAACTGCTCATTATCCAAACACATTTAATTGGTTTGGTCTCGGAACACAGTCGGCAAGCACGAGGGTTACCTTGTCGTCTCCATAGGAGACTGAGCCGTTGTGGGATGTAAGTTATCAATCTCTTGATGCAGCACCTGCAGCGAGGCAAGTGTTCTTCACTAGTTTTGCAGAGAGTAGACCAACGCAACAATAATATCAACTGGCAAGTGGTTATTCTCAGCAATAAAACCACAAATAACGACAAAAAAGGTCAAGTGAGTTACATAAGAGGATATAAATACTGCCACTATCAGGCTTGTTTGTCTTCCCCTGCGCTTGGCAGACAACCTTATCGCGGCCCAGGTATAACAATCTATGTACAAAACACAACACAGCAGGCAGGGACCAGTCAAAGTCAAACTCCTGATGACTGCACATGCATCTTTGTGAATAAACCCAATCACCTCCACCAGCTCAGTTCAGGCCTATATTTAAGAAGGTAAATAAACAGAGGGCTACGGTCAAATTATATATGGGTGTTAGGTCGGGAGGAAGTTTGTGCACACAGCATATCTTCTGATTTTGTAGAGGCCGCAAGATCGCCAATCAACATACTTCATGTTGCTCCCTTGAAACAGCCACACAAAGAAGTCTGTATACCAACAGTTCCATAGGGGAAACACATAAGTGTGTATAAAGCAGACATAATTTCAGCACCCAGTGCACTTGCAGCACAAGGACAACTACAGAGGTCAAAACCTTATTTATTGTGCTCTTCAGATGAACTGTACAGTCGGTTCTATGCGTCTGTTTAAAGTCTTCAGGGCTGCTCTTACACAACCATCATGTGCATGTAGAGATAAAAACAGCCCTGTTTTCCAACTTCAACCAAAACAAAGCTCTCTCCACACGAACATGCAGTGAGCATTGAATCGATGGTTCGTGTCGGATTTGTTGAGCCAATACATGTCTGCATAAAGAAAGTCTCCCTTCAATTTCTTTCTCGCAAAACCTCGGGCACTTTTCACAACTTAAATCACGCATAAGCACATAAAAACATTAAAATTACTTTTAGTACTATCTTAACACAGGTGCTTACGCAAGTGTTTTTTTTTTCTTCAAGGTGAGCAATTTGAAAGAAAATTATAGAAGCAGTCTGTATATCACTTTTAAAAACAGCAGTGCAGTGGCAGAGAAGGCAGCAGTTTCACACAGTAAGCATGTGCCACTCAAAGCATCTGCGCTTGTACACCTCATTAACAAGTCCCTAATGAAAGGTTGTGGCTACAAATTGTTATCAGATCCTTAACTACTAAAAAAAAAAAAGCACAACACCTGCGAGTGTGCTCATGTAACAGAGAAGTTCTGGTGGAAAAGGGGATACATATAGGGTGGGAAAACTACAATAACAAGCCTGTTCTTACAGTAAGCTAGTGTCAAGGAATGTTTACATCTACTGGTCAAAGTAATCCTTTGCTGCCATTATGCAAATATACACCTTTTTAATACCCTCTAACTACGAACAGTAATTTTTCAGACAGGAGATTTTTTATTCGGCGCTGAAATACAAGTAAGAAACCAGCACTTCCGTAATGGAAAAAAATGTTTTTGCATTATTCAACAACCAGAAAGCCAGCAGTGTATGAGAAAGTGTAATTCTGAGTAAATGGGAGCGATGGTCGACTTCATCTCTAACGCCATCCATTTCCCCATGATTTGCAGACGAAGCGGTTACATGTATGCATTTCTAGTAAAAAAAACTAAAAAAAAACGAAACAAATGGCTACGATAAAAATGACCTCTCCAATTAAACATCAGCTGAACTTTGTGTTAAGAGCAGGGTTGATTTGGCTCCAGCCGTTCACCCAAATCCAACCACAGAGCCTGAAAACACAGCAATCTTAAGTAGGCTACTAAATACACCGTATCCACCTTTAACGCAGCCGACTTACCTGGAATATAAAAACACACATTCCTCTACCATCAATCATTTGAACCAAGTACATTTATGCATAGTGGGGTTTTGGTTCTCCTCACCTTCCAACAGACGCTGAATTATAGAGTCGATGTTTAATTTGTCTGGCTCCGCCATTTTCTTTATTTTCTGACGTTCTCGGGCAGTCAAGACCTTGGCTTTCCGCGTTGCACCTTAGATTTCAAGAACAGAAAGTACGAGACATATTGACAGATCCTCGGGGAAAAACACGTCTCGAGTCACATCGGTTATCTAACAAGGCCATCGCGCTAGCTAATCGAGCCATGTTAGCAGACTAAAACAATGAATGAGCTTATGCGACCTAGAGCTAAGCTAGCTAGGTAGCCACTAGCCAAGTAACGTAAGCTAACGCTACACATTTAAACGGAACGGCTAGTGACGTCGGCGCTGTCAAACTTGCAAACAGATGAAAATGTCCCCGAACCTTGTCTTTGGTTTGACGACAGTCTTTCTGGGGTGAATAATGTGTAAATGGGTATTCTCCGAGCTCAATCTTGGCCCCTTTCCTTCGATTCAACCGGGTTCCTTCGCTCGTCCCCCAGGAACTTTAAAAGAGGGCCGTGTCCACCGACGCGTCTACGGTTACGTAGGAGGCTGTATCCAAACCAGCTCTTCATACGTTCCTCGCAGAGCCGTGTACAGAGAGGGTCGCGTCAACGGAAATTCAGAGTGCGTGAACGTCACGTGACTTCAGCTAGTTCCGGGAAGTACTTGGTAGCGGGCAATTTGAAAAAGCGTAGAGACAAAACTGCGATTTTTGCTCAATAGTAATCAATAAATGAACAGATTTACACTATTCACATAGAGCAAGGACATATGTATTTAGTGACAAAACTGTTGTATTTTTCAAAAGTAAAAATAGTTCATATTTAAGAATTAGTAAGTGTAACAACCTACAGTCTACAATGGTAACAGCTGCCTCCTTACCGTATTTGATTTAAGGCTAAAGTGTCCTAGTCGTGTGTGAAATTTACTGGCATCTAGTGGTGAGGTAGCACCCTTCCTCCTCTCTCCCTTTACGGGTGAAAGTTAGTATCTTTAGGATTTTATTAGGAGCTCCTCTTATCAATACTCTGTTCTTTTTTCATGAATGAATAATTGCTTTTAAAGGTCATATATAATTTTAAAAAACAACATTTTTTTTTTTTAAAGCAGCAACAGTATAATGTTTAAACAGCAAAGTCACGATACAAAGTCATTAATATCTCACTTGAAACAAGTCAAAAATGTCAATACAATAAATAACATTCTTGAATGAAATTTATACATGCTAATCATCAATAAGACAGAGACACAGACATCAGATATCATGTAATTTTTCCTGTTCTCTGTCCTCCTGGCTGCTTTGTCTCAGCCAGCAGACACTTTTACAAGAACAAACAAATATCAACAGAATGCAGAGAGACAGCTTTTAAATTAGCCTTGTTGCTAAAACGCTTGTTGGTCAAGCTTTTGTGCTGTGCTTTCGTAAACAAAGTGGTGGTGAATAAAATACTGTGGACAGAGTTCAAACCTGACAAAAGTTTCACTTTTGTTTGCATATCCATGCTTGCTGAGCAGAAGTATTGATAAAGTATTGTATGTTTAATTGCAGTAACAAGCAACGTTGTCATCAACTCAAATACTCTTCACTTCACTTAGTTCACTTCAGTGTCTCCACCGCAGTCTCTCTGTCAAAAAGCAGAGCAGACATACATACAAACATACATGCATACATACATACATACATACATACATACATACATACATACATACATACATACATACATACATACATACAAAAATGTAACTGTAATATATTCAACAAGGTAGTTTATGAGAATAATCCCATATTGTCAGCAACAACGAGATGCTACTAAAGCGTGTGTGTGTGTGTGTGTGTGTGTGTGTGTGTGTGTATATGTATATACCTAGAGTTAATGCAGTGTATGTATCTGCTAAAAGGCAGTTTATGTCCATGAAAATGTTCAACTTTATATGTGAGTTGCTTGTGTGCCTCTACGTCATGAGCCTTCTTCCAAAATGAATTTTAAGTTGATCCTATAAACCAAAACTATGCGTGTGTCACTCTGTCTGTGTGTTTTCTGAATGTGTTACTAAATGCGACACATATTTGGTTTCACAACGTTCCTATTTTTATTTCCTAATTATATTTCCATCCCATGATCCATGAAATCCCATGTTGAATCTTGCGCAAAACTCCTCAACCCACTCACTGTGTCACGGTTTCCTGAATTAGTCTTCCTAAATTCGTCATCACAGTTTCGACAGAGGGTTGGAAGGCGGGAGGGGGGGGGGGGTTACCTGCCCCCAGGTGCAGGTAACCTGGGTGGTATCCTTTCGTTTGAACTTGGAGCATAAAGAAAAATCTGCAGTCCTATATGATTACATTTTCAAAATAATTCTAATAAATTCTCTGAGTTGGTTTTCAACAAAGACTACTGACTAAAGGTATCACAACTTTTTTTTATCCCTTGAAAACTCAAAGGTCTTTTCCTGGTGGTGAGCTGAGCTCCACAGCAGACATAAGGTGGAAAAAGAGAGGGAAACATACATACAGGAGACAAGTCCAGTCTGGTCGACAGGTCCTTCCCTCCTGTTGGAGCACAACCCCACCCTAGACCTCAAATTCCTCTACAAATACCCCATCTTGTCACACAGTCTTGTGTACATCCCAAAACAGCTTCTTCAAAACAACACTCAGTAGGAAGAAAGGAAGAAGGGAGAACGTATTTTCTTCTTATCAAGTTCAGAGGACACATAATAAAAGGTAGGCATCTTCTTTATTCACTTTTTTATTCAGATCGACAGTCTAAGCTCTGAAAAGAGATACGATTCTGCAAAAGCTTGAAAAGACAGAGGAAGAATGGTTGTTTGAGGATTAGTTTAATGCATTTTATTGGGCATAAGCAAAACATATGGAAAGTGCAAAACAACAACAGTTGAGAGAGCGAAAAAGAAAAAAGGTATTAATGGCTCAACATGTTTTTGATTTTTTCAAAAAGTGTGCTTTGTTTCCTGTTTTTAGGATTTTTTTTAATTTAAGAAAACTATCAGAAATTCTGAGGGGAAGGGGAATTATTTTTAGGGATAAGAACAAAACATTTGATTGATTTAAAATTCACATTAGATTAGTTTCAATGTTCAATTTGCTCTGAAAGTCCACGATCTGGGTTGGGTCACAGATGCTTCAAAGTAGTACTTGATTTATTGGGAAGGAAAGCGTTATGGTCATCCGGGTTATAATCTTTTATTGAACTGTACAAAAGAAAAAGAAAAACATTTGCTCTTCTTGTTGTAAGGTGGTTAAGGGTAGTTTGAATTGTCTTTGTGGATGGAGAACAAAGGGCATGGCTTCCTCACGTGAAAATAAGTTTAAACATAAACTGTGGAAATAAAATGCCCACATCTCGAGGGATTATAACCTTTTGTTTTGTTTATTTATTTAGTTTAGTTAGTTGAGTTTAGCACCTCCCTTTATGTCACATTTGCTGTTAATATTGCTGTTTTCTTTAAATTTTCAATATCAAAACATACAATTTATTTGAATAAAGAAATTACAATCAAACTGTTTAAATGTTTTGTATCTATACTTAATGAAATCTCCTTGTGATCAAAAGTATTTCCTTCATCTGCATCGCTTTTCATGCAAATATTTAGTTTCTTTCTTCACAGTTAACTCATGAGTGCATTTTCCGACCCAATTTAACTATCATTTGTATCTGTATGAAGTTTAATCGTAAAATTGCGAAATGAGGCAGATTTCCCCCAAAAAGATTTGAGGGAGTGGCTCGAACAAAATCCTGGGTGGAGACTCCTGAAGCCGGAGCCTGTCAGGACATGAATTTATGTGGAAATGTAGCCCGAAGGTACATAATCCTGGGCTGGCCTGCCAGAGTGAACAAGTCTTTGTCTTAGTGCGTGTTATGTGATCATTAAACTCCCCCACACATCCACAGCAACACCACAATAACAACGGATAAATGAACCTTCCATGTTGGATCAGACGATTCAACAACTCATACATGAGCAATGAAACACAAATAAATAAACAAACAAAGTTGAAATCATAGATCCTGGCGGATGCAATTAAAAAAGTGATCCCGCCCCGTCAGACGGCTTTGGATTCAAAGTTATTGAGCGAAAAAGACAGTTACAAAAAGCAAAACAAAACTTACTGAAACGTCTATTTGCCTCTGATTCGTCTACTCATTCTTCTTACAGAATGGGATCTGTCGGAGTTCAGATTGTGTGCGTGTCCTTCGGGGTCCTGGGCCTGATCGGGGTCATCGTATGCTGTGCTGTCCCGCGCTGGAAAGTGTCCTCCTTCACGGGATCCAACATCGTGACTGCAGTGGTAATGAAAAGCTTCAGCCTCTTGTTATGAAAGGTCATGATGGGGAGAAAGTTTGTTGGAACGCAGAGCTGTAGAACCAACAGTGAACTCTTACGACTTTCCTTGAAGTATAGTATATTTATTAATCCTATTTCACATAAAAGTTAAAGACTCACAAGCTAAAACACAGGAGTGGAACCTGCCGTCACCCACCAGGTCATAACTAACTTAAGTTACATTGAGTTACATTTCACCAATGGACATGAATGACATATTAAATGGCTGCCCTTTCTTTTTCTGCGTGTGTTGAGTAGAGCGCGCAGGAGGGTCTGTGGACGAACTGTGTGGTGCAGAGCACCGGCCAGCAGCAGTGCAAGAACTACGACTCCCTGCTTGTGTTGGCCGCTGACCTGCAGGCCGCCCGCGCCATGACCATCATCAGCTGCATGCTATGCTGCCTCAGCCTCCTGCTACTGTTCTGCGGGGCCGACTTCACCACCTGCGTAGAGAACGAAGACATCAAGCCCAAGATCAGCCTGGTGGCCGGGGTGGGCCTGCTGCTGGCCGGCCTCTTGGCCATCATACCCGTCAGCTGGTCCGCCCACAATATAGTGCGAGACTTCAACAACCCCTTGGTGCCTCCTAACCAGAAGAGGGAGCTGGGAGCGTGTATCTTCGTGGGTTGGGGCGCCGGCGTGCTGCTCATTCTGGCTGGAGCTCTGCTCTGCTGCTTCAGCAGGCCCAAATCTGGCAGCTCAGGTGGAACCGCCAAGTACTACAGCAACAGCGCCCCCTCGGCCCCGAATAAAAACTACGTGTAGTGGCTTTATGATGGGGACTGTAGTGTTTGAGGAAAAGGAAGGGAGGCGGGTTTAGTTGGTGAAAGATTGGTGGGCAACAAAGTAGATGACACAAGAGGTTGTTTAGGGGAAAAACATAAAAAAAAGTGTCTGTAAATACTGAATTGTGATAATAACTGGAACCAATCTCCAGTTGCTTTAATTTTCACAGTTATGTCGGTGATGTTTTGAACCTTAAAACTGTTTTACTATGAGGTGTTGGGTTGTGCATATGCTATTTAAAACAGATGATGTCATTTACACACAATTTGTAATCTTAGAATTAAAAGCCTTTATTTTCCTTGAAACTTCAAGTGTAAAGTCAATTTCAAGATTATGTAAATGTGAAAAGTGTATCTGTGAGAAAAGCTATAATCTAAGCTCTACAGACCTGTCCCTAGACTCTTTTTAACCTCATATTTTACAACTAGCTAAGATCAACCCTTCTGTCAATATTTCATGTTTTATCACTTGTCTGTTACGATTCAATCTTTTCTATTATTAGCAGTCAGAAAAAGCTCAAAATGTGTGCACTTGTTTCCTAAAGGTCCATGTGACATTTCAAACATTTTATAAAACATGTTTTATCACTCATGTGGTTATGTTTCTCGTTTTGTACGATGATAAGTATAAATGATTAAAATCTATACAAATTCAAACGTGTGTTTCATGTTTATTTCATTTCACAGAAAACGTCCAAACAGCATTTTGAAAATACAGAGGATTTTATTCCAAACTAAATGCATATATTAAAATAGGATTTTATTTTTTAAATTGAGCAGACAAACCAAATAAACAAATTAAAGCCAACCAAAACAAAGCAACTGCAGAAGTCTCAGATGTACAACAGCACTCTCTTCTCTTAATGTCTTTCTTTGCTCCGTTGTTTCTCCCCTAACTTCTACTCTGGATTTATTTATCCTGCTTATCAAACCTCTCTAGTTTAATGATGGCTCTCCAGCTCCTTCACGCGCTTGGTCAGCTCCTCCACCGCTGACTTGAGGTCTTTCACCTCCTTTCTCAAGGACTGAACCTCCTGAGAAACAGACAGAGTTACAGTGTGATTACAGATTCAGTTTATGCCTGTTGTGCTTTTTGTGAGTTGCCTTTTGAAAAACTCAACAGTAAAATCTCTTTCCAGAAATCATAACCAATGAAGATGGCTCAGACTTTGTCGTGAGTAATATACTGTAGCTGAAGAAAAATGAACCCTCAACATAGTTTTCTCACCCCGCTGTTATCCTGTTGGTTCCCAGCAGAAGCAGACGTGGTCTTCAGGAGACTCTTGTGTACTTTGAACTCTTTGGCTTTGGTGGTTGCTACAAACCCGTCCTTTAGAGAGATCATGATAGGCTTGCCCTCTTTTCCTTGAAACCATTCGTCCGCTTCGACTGAAGGCTCAGGGCCGATGGTGTCGGGGTACAGATCCTCCTGGAACAGATCAGACTGCCAGCAGAGAACCAAAGAGTGAGTTCAGGTCAGGAAATGCACAAATGAATCTACATGTGAACCCAGAAACTCATTGTGAGTGAAAAAAACATGGTGAATATTGTACCTTACGTGGCACCGTCATGACAACAGGCTCACATTTCCTCTCATGGAGTTTGTAGAACCTGAGGGAAGAAATATTTGTTCATATTTGAGGTTTGTTGTGCAGTATAGCTTGAGGTCTTCAGTTTCCCTTTGAGGAAGTAGACTCTTTTCAACATAAACAAGACTAAAAGTCTTTGGCAATAGCACCTCTGTAGCATAACTCAGTACTTTTACACAATTACAGTGCTTAAGTACAAATTTAAGCTACTTTACTGTATTTTATTTTTCATTTCCTACTACTTTATACCTCTCCTCCTCACCATACTGGGGTAAATATTGTACTTTTTATCTTTGTGAGAGAGCTTTAGTTCACAAGAACGTATAATGATCTAGTAGAAACAAATGGATTGCTGTACATTAAACTAGCCAACAGTATATGAAGGTGTTAAAATACAAGATACACATTAATGAAGCAGTAATGTTAACCCAGAAACATCATATATAATAGTTAAACACAGATAGAAAACATTTTAAGGCACAATTGGTACTCTTTGAATGCAAGTCTTCTACTTGTAGTGGATTGTTATTAGTCTTTTTAGGATCTGAATACTTTTTCCACCATTGGACATGGATACGTTTACCTGGTGATTTCACACTTGTTGACCTCCAGGCCCCTCTTGGGCATGCATCCCATGCCCTTCTGGCTCTCCTTGCTGCTGTACATGGACAGGTAGTGGACATAAGGGGCTTCATCTGTGATCTCAAAGTAACGAATACTGCTGTCTCCCTGTGAACAAGACGTGAGCGTCAGACGTCTGTGTGTGGGTGAGACAGACAAAGGAAGGCGGCTATTTCAACATCTGAGTCTAACCTTGCCGCAGAGGTAGACAATGCCAGTGTCTGGGTCAAAAAATGGCAAAAGGACGCCACTGCTGGTGTCCAGTTCCTCCAGGGTCAGAGGCTCCCCGAAGTTATTCTGTCAGAAGAGATTCAGATACAGAGAGTGAGACGTTTGATTACAGCCAATACAAGATCTATATGAAAAGCTGCTCGAGCAGACTGCAGGTAAGCCGATGACGTTTTTAATTGAGCTTGATCTGAGACGCTGCAGAGCGCCGCCGCCCTTTGAGCTTTCAGCTGGCAGTTGTGAAACAGCAGTGTCGTAGGTACAGTAAATAGCTCCAGAGCAACAGTTTGGTAACATTTTCACGTAATAACGATCAGAATCACTATAATAGTTTTTTCTTTCTTATTGTTATTTTAGTTGGATTTTTAAGCTTCACTGTGCGGACTGACGCATGAGCAGAGTTTAACAGCAGAAGGCTGTTGTGGCCGCTCATATCTGCTGAAAGTATGTCATTTTGAAAATTATTAACGAGGTGTCTGAACATTTTTGTCGAAAACATATCAATGCAAACTGTTATTCAAAGCACAGTATCTGGATAAAACAGTTGTTATCAAAGTCCAACTCCAGCATTTTAATTGACAATATGACTATTTAATAGAACATGTGGTTTATTGAACTCACATTTGTATTACTTATTGAATTTATAATTTTGTATTTTTTTTTTACGAATTATGAATGACTGAGCTTTCTTTTATTCATTGAAAGTGCACATCCCCTCCTGCATTACTGAAATGTACCTTTAGGGGTACTCGTCCCCTTGTTTGACAAACACATCTGGAGTTGGATCTTTACAGGCCCTGACAAGCTGTTTTCTTCCAAGAGCAAAAACATAATCCTGCCAAAGTTGGAACTGTTTTGAATGTATTCTTCATACTTGGACATAAACCACTTTAACTGTATGTGTCACTCTGAAAACAGCAAGAACAGGAGTTACAGTTGAAGAATAAGAAGGGTGACTAACAGTAAAGTAAAAACAGTTTCCAGCGAGAGAAAGAAAAGAACGTAGGAGACAAGTCTTGGACTTGGGCGTGCAGTCGGTTGACACTCACCGGGTCCCACAGCGCCACCTGTCTCTCACTCATGCGGCTGAAGCCCGTACTGAGGATCTTCCCGCCGGACACGAACACAGCTCGAATAGGCCGGGAGCCCTCGTGAGGCTTCTCCTTCTCCTGGAGGCGGAGAGGCAGAGCAGAGATGTGACCGACAGAACGGAGTCCAATTCAACCACACTGGATGGAGATGTAATTACTCCTTATGAGTAAAGTGACGTCATATTATTACATTTAAGATATTGGATATTAAAGTGATTTAGTATCATGAGATTATTAACAACAATCATCATCCTTAAATATTATTATCATTGAAATGAGTGTTATTATCATTAGCATGTGCAAAAATATGATAATCGGATGAAGGAAGTAAACTGATAATAATATTAAAAACGTTCCATTTCACATATAACAAAAAGTATATCAAATTTAAATAAACTTATATCAAATTCCTTTACTGTTCCACTGAAATTCATGAAATTGCTGAAGAAAAATAAATGAAATGTAACTCAAATTTAGGAAACAATTAGTCAATTATCCAATTAGTCCATTCACCAAAAGTTATACGAAATCATAATATTTTAAGCAAAAATGCCTGAAATGTGCCGCCTCTCAAATTAATATCTTTAGACGAAAAAAGCAATTTCAAAATGTCTCTTTGGTTTCTGGGAAACTGTCTTTTCTGACCTTTTGTGGACAGAATTATAAAGTCATGAATCAAAAGTGAATTAAATGTCACTCCAGGTGTTTGCTGAGAAATATAATATAAAGACTTGTTTGGCAGTGCGTTTTTTAAGGGAAGGATGGAAGGATGGAAGGATGGAAGGATGGAAGGATGGAAGGAAACCTACAATGAGCACGGTGCCCTTGCGTGGGTCCAGCACTCGCATGGTCTTGTCCTTGCAGGAAGTGAGGATCTTGGAGCCGTCCTGGTTCCAGCAGGCGCTGTAGATGAGGTCGGGGTGAACGCTGTCGATCCTCACCACCGCCTCCCCACGAGCAACGTTCCACAGGATCACCACGTTATCGCAGCCTGCATGGACACGACGAGTATCGCGGTTAAATGTGCCTTGCTTACTTCCTAAAAAACATATATGTTTTGCAGGTCTTTATCACTGACTGGCATGAAAGATTCAGACTCTGATGAAAGCTTTCACACTGACTTCCCAAAACCAATCAGAGTCGCTGAGTTCATTCCTGGAAATTATCCAGTGATACACATGAAGGGACATGTTTGATAGTTGGAGTGTGTTTGGTGAGAGCTGTCATAGCGACGCAGAAAAGAAACAAGCAACATAGAGAATCTGAAACGTCGTCAATTTATTCTCATTCATTTAATCAAATAAAAAAATGCCCCTTTATCTCAGGCTTAAGAGCTGGAACATCCAGAAATCAAAAGTTACATTAGCAGCGATTACAGCTGGTTGATAATTCAATAACAGTTTATCTACAATGATTGTCATGATATTATCAATTCTAACCACATCGTCCCAGTGACTCTGAGCAGGAGTTTGCTGTCTACAGTAGCTGAAGCAGTCTGCATGCTGTGAGCCTCAGTAAGAGCGCTGATCAGTGTTCAGAGAGAACAAAGTGGGAGGAGGGTGTAAGAACTTCCTGTTCAACAAAGGTGTGAATCTCATTCAACAAAACACATCGTTGCAGCGCTCCGGTTGCTCTAATGTTCGAGGCCAGGAGCTCCCCGTCAGATCACTAAACGCAGCTCCTGCTGCTCCCGTGGCTTCAGCGAGGTGTACGAGGTGTATTACCTGCACTCAGCAGCACATTGTGGGCGGTGGGGTGCCAGCTCAGGATGCCAACACGCTTGGAGTGGCCGTCCAGCTTGACCACAGGATCCGTGAGTTGCGTGGTCAGCCCGCCGTCCGGGATCTCCCAAATCTATTTAGCCGGGAAACAAATTCGATTCGGAGTTCACACACATGTTAGAGTGCAACGTTAACCACAAAACGTCATGTCGCGCCTGAGGGAAAACTGAAAGATTGCTATGTTACAGCGGTGCCCACCATGACACTGCAGTCCTCAGAGCCGCTGGCGATGATGTTGTCGTTGTGAGGACAAAACTCGATGTCCAGGACCGGCCCCGTGTGGCCGCACACGGTGGGGTAGGACATGTCGATGCGGCCGGTCTGCGGAGACAGAGGCACAGAGAAGGATGCTGAGTTCGACTCTGAACATACGCAAAGTGTTCAAGGGACTGAGAAGGTTACACACAACTACGATGGAGTGGAAAGGCCTTGATGATTTAGCCGAGGTGAGAGGAGGAAGTTGATAATCAGCTGATGCAAATTCCACAGCTATGCCTCCAAGTACATCAGGTAACTGGGTTAGAAAGGGGATCAGGTCCCAGGAGGTGTAATCCCATGGATGTTCTGGTTTTCCTTCCTTGTCCCAATTGGGACTGTCCTCCCTCCAAACATCATGCCTGGCCCACAGCATCATGACCATTATTGTTGTGTAATGTTGTGGACTGTATAGATCACATCTGGCAAAACTGAATTATGTGGTTGTTTATTTTTTTTAAAAACTGAGCAGGTTATTGTCCCTATTGCAAGACGGGAGCAACACGACAGAACGAAAACACGTCTCCAACCAGGATGAGTGTCTTCACATCTGCAGAACATTTCTCTGCAATTTCACGCCCATTGGTCCCTTTACTAATGTGTTCCCCCTTGAGAGCTGTATACCACACGAGCGACAGGACCATGAGTAATGTGGATTCTGCAGGGTTCACCAAGTTGAATTCAAGACTTTTCACATAAAATGCAAATTAATATATTTTTCATTGCCGTATCGGCCAAAGTGTGAGAGCGTGACAGAAGCCCAGTAGGAACAATACGGCTCTGAGGGATTTATTTTTAGATCATATTTTGCAAATTGTTTGAAATTTTAAAGTTGAAAATACTTTTCAAGACCTGCAGATACCCGATATAATAATTCAGAAGCCTGAGGGAACATGCATTCATCATATAGTTAACAATCTTTCAGAAATTCAGATCTTCAGATGACCTAAAACAATGTTTGCAATTTTCCCACTTTTTTTTTTAAGAAACACAATAAAGGGTTTCAAGTCATCTAACGTACTCCATAAGTGACAGTAGAATAACTGTGTTGAAGCCACATCCTGCCCTCGCTGAGCCGACAACAAACTCCTAATATGGCGAAAACCTCTCAACAGCAGAGCGAGTGACGTGTAGAAAGACTCAATGTCAGCATCAAACTTCCTTATTTAGCTGAATGTGTGATGGTGACTGGCAGTATGCACACTTTTAAACATGAGCATGGATGTTGAAATCAACAAACATCAAACCAACCAGATTCTAAAATAGTCAACACATCCAAAAATGGTATTGTAGGAAGTAGAAGGACACAGAGAGCCGAGCAGCACATCTATTCCTCTTCTTCTAGCCAACACCACCCAGGTTGTTTCCTGTGACCCACCTTGCTCAGGGGCAACACCATGAAGGCTCCTCCACCACTGGCGTCCACGATCATGGCCACAAACTTGGGGTTGACCGAGCAGAAGTTGCTGTCCCATGTCATCTGGGAGATTCGGATGTCGTCGTAGCATTGGTCCGCTTTCACAGCCTGGCCAAAGACGTGACGGAACTTGCTGGACCTCACAACCTTCCTGGACATGGTGCACTGGGAACAAAGCGAGGGTTAAAATGGGGACAGGTTCAGAATGAAAAAAGCAGATTTTTTTTTGGTGTGCAGGAAGCTCGAAGTAAAAAGAAAAAAGAGTCTCAGGTCAGAACAGATCTCTTACTGTGCATTTCAAACACACACACCAGATGTTAGAATGCATTTGAATGCATACAACAGTCAGAAAGAGTTACCTGTAATAGGCGTAAAAGTGTATGCTTGTAGATTTCAACTGGAAACAAAGTAACAGCCACAAAGCTGACGACACACGACAGAGGAAAGCTTAAAAAAAAGAGGAAGCGAAAGCTTTCACAACTGCTTCCTCTAGTCTGTCTGTGACTGTTCCCTGTCCCCTCATCAGTCTATAAATTGTGATTCTGTGTGTAACTTAAATAATTGCGCATGCTGAAGATACTTTTTCAATACAGCAGCGTGAAGATATAATGCTATTGGCCATCAATTGAGCTGCTGTACGGCGAAGAAGGCACTTCAGTTAACGCAAAAAGCGGCAGTTGCACCACATCCTTCAGAGTGAGCAACAAAACCAGCAACCTTCATTTTTTTTTGCCAAATTTGGTGTTCACACACTCTCTGTCATTGATTTTCCCACATGTACATACACACAAATGCAGATCTTATCAAGTCACAAATGCAATAACATGCAATAAATGCATCCTTCACCGAAGCAGATTTGTGTCAAATCAAACAGAAGTCCAACCAGTACAAGCTGGAAAATAAACTGCACCAATATTAAATACATTAAATATATATATATAGTTTTACCTCCATTTGTAGATTTGACTTCCTGAAATCTTCAGCCGCACCTCAGCTCAGACTCAGAAGAGTTCAATAGCTTTGCTGCATGTGCATCACAAGACCTCTCTCGCTGCTCTAAAACCTAATTTAATAATCTTTTATAGAGTGAGTCGTAATTTTATCAGGAGCCTTAATGCATGTCAATAATTTCTCTCCGCCGCTGTCGCTCTCTGTTGTGATGGAAAACATTGCAGAGGAAAGAAGTCACCGACTGGCAAGAGGAGAACTCGAGCCGCGAGGATCAAAGATGCCAGATTCAAATCAGTTATGTTCTGTTATCTTCACCTGTTATTTACCTACAATATAATAAATGCACCGGTCGTAAAATGTTTCGTAGCTGTGAACAAGCTGCAGACAGACGTCGCAGGCCTACCTGGGAGTCGTGTGGGGGCGATTCAGCTCAAGAGGTTTCAGAGAAGCGCCAAACACGCTACCACCAGAATGAGGACTTAGAGGAGCCGGTAGGTTTAAAGTACGTTACAAAAAGACATGGAGGAAGTGAGAGCTTCAAATGAACGTGGAAGTGGGAGGTGTCTCGTTTGACTTTGCAGGGTTTGAACAACTGAAGAAGGCAGCACGAAGGGGAAGACGGTGGGAGTGTTATTCGATCTTTTGTAAGGTTGTATCAAGATTAAAATGACAGGACAGTGCAGATGCAGATTATGGGTAATCATTGAAGGGTTAAAAAGCATGAGGAGGTCACGTTGTGCTGCAGACTGAAGGGATGCACCTGCTGAGGAGCACAGTTGAGGGCTGAAGGTGCAGTTTACCCTGAAAATGTGAGAGGAAAAGCTTTGATGAGAAGTAAAAATGCTTCGGGATCATTTATTCTTGATGTACTTACCTGAAGCGTTTGCTAATATCAAACACAATTATAAACTGTGGCCTAAAAGTAGATACTAATATATGACCCTTGTTGATTTCTCTCATTCTTTTGTACAGTATTTGTGAGGCGCTTATATCTAATGGTCCCATAATTTAACGAATATGACAGTGTTATAGTTCTAATACTTAACCCAGTTTTCATTAATGCCCCTCGTGGAGTTAACTTGTGTTCTGTGGCTGTAAAGCCTGAAGTCAGTCAGAAAAGCGCTCTATTGGAAATAGCTTCCAGTGTATTTGGAGTCTTAACATGCAACTTACCTCTGGTTGTGAAATGTGAAGTTCATGTCCGTCTCTCTCGACCCTAAACTTTCAGGACATGTAACGCTTGATTGCTGAAACAGCCGTTTCGACCGCTCACCTCCACCTGTGACCTTTAAACAACCCGAGCACTTTCACAGTAACACGCTGTGATCTAATCTTCTCCTTGAAGAGGTGAGGTCAAGTAACTTCTCATCTTTCTTTTATAGTGAGGCCATTCAATCCTTATTACACATGCACAAAGACCTCTACACTGGTGAAGACGCTCCCTAACCCCCCAGGCCCTGACCTCACCCATCAACACTACAAGAACATCCATCTTTGTTCTAACATTCGCCTAAAAGCATTTCAAAGTAGTTGTGAGGATCTCATAGTTCATTTATAACTCCTAATGGCACTAATGAAGCTCAGGCATGAATTCCCAGAGGAAGACTATTATTTAGTCTGCTTATAAGGCCTGGAGTTTATTTCTCATTCGTCCGGCCTTTCGTTCCTCTCGCGCTCGCTCACTCGTCCTTTCCTCGCTGTCGTTCTCTGGAGCTGTCGACCGTGATATCAGCTGTTCTCTTCAGCTGTTCACACCATCCATAAAACACGGCGACACACCTTCATTGTCATCCTGTCATTTTGCTGCCGTCTCTCATTAAATACTATTCTCTCGCTGCCTTGAGTGCTCGCGTGCTGCCGTTACGCAATCCTCCACCACTGTTTGTCTTGTTGTTGCTCAGGGCGGACACCCCCGAGATACAAATATCCCTGGAGAGAGTTGAGATTTATTATCACATATCCGTTTAAAATCCATCCCATTAACAAAGTCTTCTCCTGATTTACTACTCGGAGAGCTGAGGTCAGTTCTCTTTGCTTTGATGGACTGTTGTTGGGAACATTTGATCCTGATGCACACGTACAGCTTTATTGAGGGAATGAGTCACTCACTGACATAATGCATTCCCTCGCCCAGTGTTGTCAGATTTGACCCCAATTAAAGCCTCAAACATGCCCAGTCAACAAAAAAGAAGCCGAGAATCCAGTTACATTCATGAAATAGCTTTTCGGCAACATTACATTAAGTCTAAAACGTATTCAATTATATGAACAGATGGAAGTATTTCCGAGGCTTTTGTCACAGAGCTGGTCGAATAAAAATGTTTTAGTCGAGCTGTTATAAACCTGAATGTAATTTGGCACCAACCATCACAAGTATAGATCTATATCTTATATCTTTATCTATTTTCGGATATCCTGCGGGTCACAGGATGGGAGTTCATTTCACGGTTCATCACGTGACTGGAACGGGAAAAAAGTCAAAGGGAGCGGTTGGGACTAGAACCATATTAAAAGATTAGAGTAAATATATAAATATGTTGTTCTGATATGAATAAACAGGAATGGGACAGAGGAAATTCTTCAGGGATTGAGAATGAACATTTATGTATTTTCTCTGTCATTAAGTTGGGGAGGTTTTTTTTGTGAGATTAGGATGCGAAGGAAGTTAAAATCCACTCCTGATTTCATAATCTCCTCACTTCCTACCCTCTAAAAGTTATCGTTCCTCACAAACACAGAAATACAAAAGCAAACACACACACACACACATGCACATCTCAATAAGAGTACCACGGATGAAAGACATAGCCTTTCGGCAGTTTTAAAAATATAAACTTCAGTTTATTGCACAATCGTTGCTGGAGACTGAGGAGTGTGAGAGCCTGTCTGTTACACAGGACACTAATGTTAGACAGATGCGTGAACCACAGCACAGGAACAAACTGTGTGTCTGCGTTCGTGCACATTAATTTGCAAGCAGACTGGATAATGAGGCACTCTCTGGGGACGCAGTCAGCTCCCCCATCAGTGCAAAGGGAGAAAGCAAAATCTGACAACATACCGATTTCATGCTTGCATGGGTTCTGCTGGAGAGCTCGTACACACATGTGAACATATATACATGGTTCAGAAGTATCAAATGAACAACCCAGGAGAAGGACAGCATTACAAACTGTCAGTTCCCTTCATTTGCCGACAGTGTGGCTACAGTAACGCCTGCATCAGTGCACATGAACCTCCTCTAGATGGAGCCACACTTAACCCGTTGTCAGTTGAAAAAAAAAGCCGTGATGTTGCAGATATGAACAGACAGACCCTCCAGAAAGCTCCCTTTGTCCCAAAGGAAAGGGCTTGTCTCATTATCTGTACATATTGACCAGTGTCATCATTAGAATCCACAGACTAACAGTAATCATAATAATCAGTATATAACAATACAGGTAGTCCATTATAAACAGGTCATAAACAGGCTATCCGGCACCTGTGTTATGTTAAAAAATGAATTTTGTTTTTGTTAGTGACACGTCTTTCTTTTTTTTTTCCATTTAACATACAGACAAAAGGACAAAGGTCCATATTTCTGGCCAGGTTCCACTCATGTGACATAGTTTTGAGAGAAATCCTCCCTTTTCCACCTTCTGTCTCCCTTGTGTCCAATCTGCTACGCAGCTCACGGCGTGAACAGAGAGGGCGGGCGGAGGTGGAGGATGAACGTCTCGCGGCCATGTTTCAGACGGCGCAGATCGGGCCTTGGATGTTACAGCTACGGTTATGGCACCCTGAGAAGTGGGAGACCCAGGATGTCGGAGCGAAGCCCTCCGTGACAGCGGATCAGCGAGCTCATTCAGCGAACGCACGTCAACTTTACTGTTGCGTCTCCTTTTCCGGCTGATAATGCATAGATAGGCCAGTGGTAGTCACGAGGTATTCGCATGCTCGCCAAGATTCAAATTCGTCTTTCCCACGTGTCTAGAAAAAGTGGTTACATTTAAATGATCAAAAGCATTCTTAGTTAGGGTCACGAAAGGTCAAACAGCTCTACACTAGCACTGAAACCATGTTCAGTATTTTTTCCCCCCTCTGTGTGGTTCACATACATATCGACACAGCTAATCTCGAGGCGCGTCTGCTTCCCTCTCAGCAGCTTCTATATGTGGCTAAACCATTAATCCCATTTCTTCTTATGCTATATTTTATTCCCTTAACATATTGTGTGTATGTATCATAAATTGATCTGGGTATATTGTTTGCACTGTATGCATATATGATCTACATACATGTATTTACATTATTTATATGGACTTGAAATAGGTTTCGTAATTGTAATTTACTTTAATCCAAAGCCCTTTTGAGAACGATGAGACGGCCATTTCGAGGAGTGAGTGACGTGGTCTATGGCTACGAATGAAAAAAAAAAAAAAGATGAACTAACACCGAGACATCAGTGTCTGATTCATACCTACTTTCATGCATTTTTATCAGTTCCATTCATTGTCCAATAATACATTAGTTTCGGCTTTTACATTGTACCTCGGTCAGCATGGTTCATAATCGCACGTTGATAAGGTTAATAAGGAAAGTAGAGGGAGGGGTGGGGGGGGAGACGCAGTCTGAGGCTAGTGTACGTGATTACGACTGTGGGAAATCCTTCTTCACCGATGAGTCAGCGTTAAGACAGAAAGCAGAGGACGTGCTACACCTCAGACGCTGCTAATTTGGCAAGATGAAGCGTGTCTGACAGGATTGGCAACTAGTCATAGGGCGGCTGAGACTGTTGGCGTGGGAAACAAGTGCAATGTCATTAGGAAAGTAAGCAGTGCCTGTGGAAAAGACAGCTCACTTCAACCACTAGTCGTGTGCATGAAGGAACTGAGCAACGGTTTCTTTTAATCAAAGAGTAGTGGCTGAAATACCACAGAGGAACACAGTGGCAAAACCATCATGGACATTAAAAGAAGTAGTGAAACTGAGACATGACGAGAGGACGCAGGGGTTCATTCCTGTTTGGATAGGTCAGCTTAAAATAATCAAACTCCACTTTAACCTTTGCTCGAGGGAAAAAAAGTGCGACTCAGAACATAAATCTATCTGTAGAGCAAGAGCAGCGCATTTAAATAAGAAAGCATAAATAATGTAAAAATGTGCACCATGCCGCGGCAGTAATGACATCATCATCTAGAGTCAATGTATAAATAGACGTCCAACTGCCGTAAAAACTATTTTCATTAAAAACAGAGAACATTTGACATTAAATGCCGTCTTTAGAAGAGGGCTGCACAGGTTTCTAGTGTCAATAAACAATGTGTTTTTTCTTATTGTGAATGTTATGTGAATGGAAATGCATGGAGACAGACTTTTTCTACAATATTACTGAGTCAACAATCGCTGTCAAAAAAGAGTGTGAGGAGAATATGAGGAGATAATCCTTGGGATTTTCTCTGACCTCGAACTTGATCTGTCAGCCTGTGATCCTGCACAGCAACAACATAAACAGTTTAGGCAGCTGACAGAAACATAATGTTACCTGTATCAGCTAAATAAATAAGACACAATCAATAGTATACATATATATTTCATTACAGTGTTTTGTGCATATTGAGCCAATAAGCAGGTCTTGATTTAGTTGTAGTTTGTCTAAAAAGGGTCAATTTGTTTAGAAACGTATGACAACATTTAAGATATCTTAAAAAGTTATAATTGTTAAGTGGAAACCACTTAACCTTCAGTGCATCTCGCTGCCACGTGTGCGTCACGCTCTCATGGTGGCATTTCAGTGTAAAACTCAGTGTGCCTGCTCCAGTTCATTTTCTACAGAACAAATGTACTCAGTTTATAACGTAAAGGTTATACCACCTCAACTTCCATAAATGGAAATAGCAACTTTCTCCCTTACAATGGGAGGTTAAACAAATGCCCGAATTTAATTGCCACTGGGCTCAGGTGAGAACAAAACCGCTGCACAATAGATTGTAATGAGTGGTTCAAGCCACCTGAAGGGCGTAAACTCAAATGTCCTCGCGCGCTCAGGAATGAACCCCCTCACCCGTCTTCATTTCCTCGTCATCTTGTCGACGGTGAGGGACAAATCAGACACACAGATAAAGAAAGACGGCATGGCAAAGAAAACGCGAAGAGAAGAACCAGTTCCAGTAAAACTCAGTGAAAACTCTATAGGTGCTTTGTGCCGCACTGACAGTATGTACATGTCATATAAAAATATAGGTGTGAGGGTGTGTGAGGGTGTGTTGTGTGCGATGAGTTGAGATGTGGATGTGCTGCATAGGTAGCAACAGGGACATCTGAGGACTTGAGCATGTGATATCTTCGAGCAACAGGCTGTCTTAACCGACCGCATCAACTGATGCTCAAGTCAAACTTCTATTGTTACGTAAAGGCTTGAAACTTACCTCCTACTAGAGCCTTCTCTTAAGACGTTTTAGTGTTCAATACTCAGTCATTTTAGTGTTTAAAACTTCTCCACTTTGCTGCGTACGTGTGTCAGTGTGTCCGTGTGCACCTGTGCGTCCATGTTGACGGAGACCGACGGAGTCAAAATGCTTGTGCGTGTTACTCGACATACTTCTGCCGAGATGGACGTAGATATGAACATTCGGAGTTTGAACACATGCACGGATCAACGTGTTGTCTCACCTCTCTGCATCAGTTCCCCCCGATTTCCCCCTCCCTCCCCTCGTCTCTGCCGACACCTCCCTCCCCTCGGAGGCCCTCTCACCCCACAGCAAAGTGCTTCGGTGTGAGGGGTCGGCGGCTGCAGGAGGAGGAGGGGGGGGGTCAGTCTGACGGACAGTTGTAGCTGTTGATCCACAGCAGGTCGTCCAGCACGCCCCAGTGCAGGTACAGGATGGAGCCCACCACCAGCACGTGCATGATCTGGTGGCTGTTGCACCAGTAGTCGAAGAGGCCCGGGCGGAAGCGCTCGGGGATGCGCGTGATGTTGATGACCCCGCCCAGCACGGCCAGCGCGTCCATGGTGAGGAAGTGGCGTAAGGAGGTGGGGCTGCCGCCGCCGACGCCCACCCAGCGCAGCAGGAAGAAGGAGAAGCGGAACACGGCCTGCCAGGCGAAGGAGCGCAGCCGGCGCACGCTGCTCCGCGCCGTGACGGCGCAGTAGATGGCGTGGCTGGACAGCAGGATGTAGATCACCAGGGCCACGGTGCGGATGAACGGGTAGCACAGCAGCGTGCTGTAGACGATGGGCAGCGCCCCTGAGACAAGGAAACACACAGGAGGGGAAGTCAGCACAGAGACGGAGCGTCGATGACGCCCGACTCAGCAGCTATGTAACGCCTGGAGGGAGCCACAGCGCACAAAGGTCAAATTGTTTTGCGCCGGGTGTGACACATCTCTTTCAGAGCGCGGTGAGCAGCATTCAGATGCTCTGATGTTGACAGCAGCACTCAACTCATGTGGAAGTCATGCGGAAGACCCTCGCTAACTAAATAACTATGCTTTCCAGATGTGGGAACTTTGATGAAAAAGAAACTTTTAGGCAGGAGGAAAATGTGCTGAAATAAATAAATAAGTCGATACCGAGAGCTCTTTGTGTTCAGCGGAGGAGCCGTGACTTTGTCGTCTGAAGGCGGTTCTGTTTTATTGGACTCATCTCGAGGTCAAACGATTCGTGAATTATCCCACAAGCAGATCCACATTTAATCAGCACAATTAATCAGTGATCTTTAAGCCATTTTTTTAAGTAAAAATGCCCAAAAAATGCAAACTTCCGGCTTCTGATATTAGAATTTGCTGATCTATATCATGGATAATTTATTATCTTTGGGGTTTGGGACAGTTTTCACCTTGGGCTCTCGGGAAATGTGACAGGCCTTTTTGAACAATTTCTTTCTAAAATTTCATAAACATGAATATTTAATCATTAGTTGCAGCCCTACACTCGTTCTGCCAGACTTTTCTTGATGATTACTTTGTGAGCCCATGAATAAATTGTCGCAAATAAGTTTAACGCGGACCAAAAGATTATTAGAAAAGTGATGGACTCAGTATCAAGTATGAAACAAGCTGCTCCGCGCAGACTGTCGCAGTCGAGCATGTCGCCTTTAAAGCCTCGCTGAGTGCAGGTCCCTTTGGCTGCCGGATGCTGAACGTACTGACGATGTGACCAAACTCTTCTTCACTGTCCTGGAGTGAAAGCGCGATGACACTGCAAGCAGATGTTCTGTGGTCCGAGCAATTGTCGGGCACGCCCCTCAACAGCACTGCAGCAGCAACAGAGTGCTGCAGGAATTAATCCGAAAACTCAGAAATGAGTCACCATTTTTGCACAGTTCCACAAAGTAACATCAGTAGAAACCCCTCTCGTGGCTTTTGAAGCTTTTACGTGTCCTAAAGAAGGCGGTTGCTAACAAGTGTTTACAAAATGTCATCACAGGACTAGTCTGCCTCTAGCTTCGAGGTGGGGGTCATGTGACCGTGACGTAGTTCGTTTGAAGCCTGACGAAAGCTTTTACGTCTGGCGGTTGATTGGTGATCAAGTGGCGTTCACTTGTAGAGACGATCTTGCTGAACAAAACATGGGAGTGTCACGAACTTGCGTTTTCTGAAATCATCCCAAATCCGATGGAAAAACCCCACTGTTTCTTTCGTGGAGGTGACCAGTGCGACGCTAACTTCCAGGTCAAACTACAAACACAGGACTCGATACCAAGACCGGCTGTGAACAACCACGAGCCAAACGGGCCCTGCCGAGTGTTGTAAAACACAGATATACAGGCTCATGGCACAGTATTAATTAAAACTGTATTATCGGAATAATATGTATTTATGGCTCAGCTGAATTGTTTGTTCATGACCATAAAATAAGTGAAAAATATTGCCCTTGTCATTCGGGTTTTAATAGGCTAATGCAACCAGCATGGGCAGATCAATAATCATTTCAGAACCTGGATCATTACTTATATTAGCCAATCGACTCGCTGGTCAAATACCTTCTTACATATCAGTGCCGGTGCACCTCTAAGCAAAACGCTCTCCTGGTAAATCATGGACAATCAATGAAGACTTCCCCTTCAAAGTAAACGGGCGATAGATGACAGAAGGCGGGCCGGCCGACAAAGAATCTCAGATAAAGAATGTGAAGGAACCTGCTGAGCTTCAGGAAGACTCACCCAACGTGTTGATCATGCAGATGCCGCACACGTCGAGTTTGAGGAGGGTGTGGTAGACGGGCTCCCCTCCCTCGTGGTTCATGAAGAGGTGGTAGAGCACAGAGCCCAGCTGTGGCGACAGGCACGCCAGGAAATGCACCACGCCCAACCACGTGACGCTGATCTGAGACCAGGGGATGTTGAGAGGCAGCAGCACCAGGAAGCAAACCAAAGGGATGCCTGAAGAGGGAAGGGCAAAGAAACAGAGAGTTGCCGTTACCTCTGACGTGATCAAAGCTGAAGGGCCTGTCAAGGCTCAACAACTGAAAACACTTTTAACACAAGAACGCCTTTGTTGTACACGTCTTCTGCGTGTGGTTATACATTTTAACGATGACATTTTTCAAAGCCTGTGACATATTTTCAAGGATTATTTACTGCGAGAAGGTTCTTCTTGTGGGCGTCCAGTGATCGACAGCAAACAATAACTGAGCTAAGTGCACGCCCGGTATGAAGCCCATCAGTTCAAATGGGAGAAAATAGCACTTTGACACTTTGACAGAGCCAAATGAAGGCGTTTATTGTGATGGATTCCCCGGCTCGGGGCTTTCAAAAGACATGTGGACGGCTTCAAACTGTGCTGACTGTGTGCAGACAGCAGCAAGAATAATGCGGAGCGGAGCTGGAACCTACATGCTTGGCACAAACGCACCAGTACGGCGTGACTCTTTGAGGGAAAGACAGGGCTAAACGCTCAGATTGATGCCACAAAGGGCCGCATTTCAAGTGGCTCCAGAGCTCCGATGTACTGTCGGCTCCTCTATTGGACCAGGGAGAGGCGTTCACTGCCATGCGAGCAGAAATGCAGACCTTGAAATGTGATCCGCGCACAGTTGTTGCGATCATTTATCACTCTGCGACACACATATTGCGCTGCCGTACCCTTTTTGTTTTGTGCTCACTCTGCCTTTCCCAATGTCACGGCATTTGTCCCGGCCAGGTGATACTGGCCATGCCTTCTACTGTAACACATCTATTTTAAGTGCGTTATCTCCTCCCCCCACTTGTCCCCAGCTGACCGGGGCGTACTCAGCCACACTCGGCGTTGAATACTTCCTCTGATGGCGCGAGCGGCTGCCGAGCTGCCGGCAGGATGTTTTCAGTTTATATGCAAAACAAACCGGCTCATGACACTCTACCTGAAACGTTTCAACGCGATAAAAAAAAAAAAAAAAACGACAGGGCTGCACGTTAGTTGCAAGCTCTGCATCGCTGCTTCTAAATTTGGGAAATTAAACATAGGCGTTGATGTATGTGAGGTCACATGCTCGGCTGGCGTCACCGGAGTCGCGTCATAAAGACTTACAGGGCCACTTCCCTGATGATCACTGCTGCAGCTTGTTCTGTGTCAGCTGGCAGTTGGAAGTGAAGTGTTGACCTACAGAACGAGAAAGTTGTCTGATTCTCCCAAGTCTGTGAACACAGAGATTATGTCCTGTACTCTAATACGGCTGTAGGATGTAATCTGATGTAGGATGTAATGGGATATAGGATGTAATCTGATGTAGGATGTACATAGGATATATTCTGGTGTAGGATGGATGTAATATGATGTAGAATGTAATGTGATGTAGCATGTATTTTGATGTAGAATGTATATAGGATGTAATATTGTATGTATGATGTAATCTGATGTAGGATGTAATATTTTATGTATGATGTAATCTGATGTAGGATGTATTTTGATGTAGGATGTATGTAGGATGTAATATTTTATGTAGGATGTAATATTTTATGTAGGATGTAATATTTTATGTAGGATGTAATCTGATGTAGGATGTAATCTGACGGCAGTTTAATCGTACCAGACTGAAAACAGGAAGACACCATACAGATTGCTAACAAGCCGACACATCAGTCTCCCCTCTGGCTGCACAGATTAACACATTACTGCAATTAGTTTTGCCTTGCACCAATCTATTAAAAGAATGTCATATTGTTGTGTAACGATGACATTTCTGACCAGATGAAAACGCCACTTTTCGTTACGTGCAGTTCAATCATCTCTGTCAAACTTCTATGCTCGCTAGCGGACAGACGTAGCTGTTCAATTTGGCTTCAGGCCCATTTTGTAGTTAAAGGAACAGTGTGTAACATTTAGGGGGGTTAAATGGTAGAAATGGAATAAAATACTAATAACTATGTTTTAATCGGTGTATAATCAACTGGAACTAAGATCATGTTTCCGTTGGGTTGAAACATAGACTGTATTGAAGCGGACGTTGTCATCGGGATGTCACCGAGGGTTTGTGGACGGACAGTTTGAAGCTTCGTGTATGGAGACTTTGCCCTGTCGCCATCTTGGCTTTTTTGCAACCGAGGAACGGACGTTGCCATGTTTGAAATACAGAAGGAGTGACGTAGAGACGACGGACACGGCTCTGGTAACAGCAGCGGCCTGTCAATCACAGTAAGCCTGCCCTAAAGCATACTCTGCTTTATGGTCTGAATGGACCAGAATGCAATAAATGAACGTCATGCTGTATTGAAGAAGATTTTAAACGAGAGATTGAGACCATAAACTCAAGTGTACAATGTTTACAGAAGTAATAAATCAAGAGAGTCATTTTCCCACAGACTTCTCCTACAGTCAGACCCTTCTGGTCTGCAGAGTAAATGCTCCTTTTTAGACAGCACATAGGCTTCACTCGGTAAAACGGAGGTTAAAAGGTTAGAGAAAGTCATTTCTATCTATTAATCAAAACATAATCTGCAACGACTTTGATTAATCGCTTGAGTCTTTTTTTTTTTTAAAGTTCTAGTTCTTCTTCGAGCTCCAGCTCTTTGTTTGTCACACATTTAAATCTGAATGTGAGTTTTGGACTGTTGCTCAGACAAAGCAACATATTTGAAGACACCAACTTGTTCTCTGAGAAGTTGTGATTGGCATCGGTTTCACAGACTAAACGGTTTAAATAACCACCAGATGCAGCTCTTAACCCTGTAGGGTCATTTATTCTTTAACAGTGTGTCACATCTAAATGTATCATGTGTTTTATATGTGAACCCATAACTTAAACTAGCAACTACATCTGACTAAAACATGTGGATTAAAACAGCAGCTTTCCTTTTTAAATGGAGTGGAGTAAGCTAAGTGTCTCATAATGTAAATGTGACCAAGAAACAACCTCCTGTCCTTCTCCACAGGTATTTTATATACATTGAAAAACACTATACAACCATATATTTATAGTGTTTTCTGAATCGCTTCATCAGATATATAAACCAAAACCATCTTATATACTTTTATATTCCCTGTTGACGAAAAGAAGACATTTTTTAAAAGTGAATTGAGCTCAAAAGATATTAAAATAAACAGCTTTTAAGTAATGTATCCTGAACGATGTCGCCCGGGCTGTTTAGTGCAGGGTCTGTCTTGGCACCCTGCTGCAGAAACAGTACCTGCACAGGTACTGTGGTAGATATCTGTACGGGATCTGTACAGTGTAAAGTACATGTACAGTACATGAAGGCTACTGCTGCGGGTTCACAGTCAAAGTCACACCCGGCTTCATAAATCTGCCCTGCTGACGAAGCACTTCATGCTCTCCTACTCACCGTGAGTGTATATGTTCCCGAGTTCATTGTGCAGGTAAAACAGGCTCCTGATGCATTCGTGCATGGAGGAGATGGGCCGGTATCCCGTGAGGACATACTTGTTAAATTGAAGATGTGGCGGTGAGCTCGTCCAGTCCAGCAGCCTGGGTCCGTTTAAATATGCCATAGCAAACAAGGCGGTTAAAAGGACGCCGCCGAAAAAGTAAAAAACAGACTGTACACCGATATATACATTTAATAAGATTATTGCGACTAAAACCACGTGGGACAGCATTGGTGCTGCTTTAGGGGGGGGTCACTATATCAAGTATTGTGCTGTTAGCCGCTTCCGACGTCAGGTCTCTGACGGCGCTTTTCTATCCGCGCCGCCGCTGCTGGAGCTCCACCGGCGGCACCTGCGTGAGAGTCACCCGCGAGGCTGGAGGCAGACACGGCCAGCCACGTACATGGCGCGCGCTCGGGGCGGTCATTACACCTGGCGCGTGAACAATGTCCGTGCAACGGCGGCGCCCAACGGGCCGGAGCGGCGGAGATGCAAAACGACGTCGCTCGTCATGTTGAAGCCACTTCCTCGTTAGTTAGTCGGTTTGGTTGGCATTCCGGTGCAGCGGCAGTGCGGCTCTGAAGGATGCTGCTGCGCGCGAGCGGCGCGTCCATCCGACTCCAGATGATGCTAAGCTCGGTCCTAGCGGTCAGATTTTTTTTTTTTTTTTTTTTTAAAGGTGGAGGGACCAGCGGGGCACACCTTCGCTTTGGTGAAAGAAGACGGGCGTCATATGCTCGAGTCAGCTCCCAGACGCTGTTTGAGGGAAAGAAAAAAAAAACACAAACGAGATCCGGGATTTCTGAAAGGTTTTTTTTTTTCTTTTTGGGGGGGAGAGAAGGACTGCGGGGTTAGCAAGCCGGGCAAGTCGGCTACCGATGTCCTGAGACTGGGGATGAGGATGCAGATATTTCAGCCGGGTGGCTCCACGCACACGCGGTCCGGTCCGTGAAGCTTGTGATTTCTTTCTCCAACATCCGTTTCATGCAATCGCTTCCCACCATTATGTCTCGCTGGCTGTATTCCTTGAAATGCAGAGTCTTCCCTGGCGGCCTGCGAGTCCCCTGCATTGCTTTTACACGAGTGTCACGCTGCCCAGAACAACGACCGCCACGCTTCCGGTCATTGATTTCAAAATAAAATACCGATCGAACCGTATTTGAGTGTTTTGTGTCTATAGAGCATAATTATTTTCCTTTTTTTCTGTTGCTTCAGGGGCTTTACAATGTGAACACACACAACATCGATCCCCACTGGCCGTCAGTCTGGTGAACAATTAAACAATTAATCAGACACCTCCAGCTGCACTATCTGCACTTTCTGGACCACTGTTTTCTGTTTTTTCTGTTTTTTTCTGTTTTCTTCTTTTTGTTGTTGTTGCTGTTGTTGTTGTTGTCTTTTTTATATTTATCTTTTGCTTATTGTAAACAAGTACGAAGAGCAGAAACCAGCATCAAATTCCATGTATGTTAAAATGTACATGGCTATTAAAGCTGATTCTGATTCTGAGAAACTGCCCCCCAAAAAACTTGAATAGGGAGAAAAAGAGAATAAACCTAAGGAGGACCAACAGAGGAGGATCTCTCTTCGAGGATATATGTTATGTGTGCAGAATGAACAACATAACAGAGTCACAACACATTCAATATGACAGAAAATATTTGTATAATGACAGTAGTATGATGAAAAAGTTACGACTACCAAAAATAACAGCAGCAGTGGATGTACTAGAACAATTATGATAATAAACATGGTAAACACATTCTGTTTATGTATAATTCACACAAAAATATGATCATGAGATAAACAAAACCTAATTGACTCACTTATTAATGGCTTTGTTTCAGTGCCAAGCAATTTTTTTTTTTTTTTGCAGTTTTATTCCTACTGGAATTAAACTGTTTTGGCCTAGGTTTTTCTTTGTGGTAATTTGACTAAATACAACTCAATAAAAGAACAAGCGCCACGTGAGAACAATATAAACTAAACATCTAAAATGCAGGAATCCTTTGTAAGGCAAGTCCACAAGAGTATAGGACCCGACTTTAAATGTTAATGTGTGTACTATAACAACCCAAACCAACAGATACACACTAAACCTGTGACTTTTCATTTTTGGGGTTGCACACTTTTCCTACTCTCTCTTTCAAAGAAAAAAAAATAGAAAGTTTTATTTTGAAGGCGAACAGTCTTAACTTCTGGTCTGATTCGGTTTCCCTCGTGTAGTTTCCCGCTGCTTGGCTGTCAGCAGTGTGAATGCCAGCACTGACTGAGCTCCAGCTGCATTCAAAACAGCCGGAATGTTTCAGTTACAATCTGAGCTCTCATCATTAACAGGAAACAATATAATTAGTATTTGCAATTTAGTGTTAATAATAAATATATTGACTACAGCTAAAACACATGCGTTTCCTTTCCTTAGTAATAATGTAATTACGACATTTGTTTGGATCATCCCTCCAAGAATGTTTCCAAAGGCCTACTTTTATGAAAACTATGTTAATACTAGGTAATCAACATGTGTTTTTATTGGCGAAATTATGGAAGTCTTACCATTTTATTTCATGAGAAATCAGATCTATGAATAGATCAGAAACATGAGTTTGAGTGTAGCACTCAAATGTCATATATGCTCGTAATGTTTGACTCATACACTTTCAGACAACAACAGAAATACTGTCATTGTAGGGTCAATTGGGCTGTTATTACTTAACGAAAGAAATAGATGCACTTGGGTTGAGACGTTTCCGAGGAGCACCTGAAGGCACCAGGTGACGCGCTACGCGAGAGAAGCGTTGAGGCTCTGGATGAATCACACCACCTCCACCTTTAACCCCTCTCTGCTGCTCGGATTGTCTCTCATGTAGCCGCCTACAACCACACCTCTGTGACGAACTAGACCCCCCCCCCCCCTCACACACACACACACACACACACACAACTCACATGACACGTTAATCATAATGTTGTTGGCATCAGAGTGAGTCTCGATTCTGCGGAAAGTGGAGAATAGAATCATTAATTTTTTTATGTCTTCATATAATACATGTTTCATGTGTCAGTTGCTTCTTCTTCTACTTGCAGTGCTGCCTTTCTCCTCTGTGCTGATACAAATGTGCTTTTAATGTAAATCAATGCATTTAGCATTTTTCATTGATTGTTTTTTGTTGCCTACTCTGCACTATATGACACTAACTGTACTATAAATGCTTTTACAACCCGTATACTTTCATATTGTCCACACTGCACATTTCATATTTATAATCCTGCACTGCTTTTACACCTGCAGTGCATCTTTTCTACTTTCTGACAACTGTTCTACCGATTTTTTTGTATAAATCTTTGTGATATCTGTCTATTTATAAAAATTGGACTTAGAGAGGTGAACTTACACACAATTATCATGTCAACTTCCCACCCGCAGCTTATCAGGGCCTGAAAGACGACTTTATTGGTGATTAACTTCAAGAAATTCATCATTATTGTGCGACAGTCTCTTGCTCCCACCGAGTACGGCCACAGTCCCCCACCACTTCAGAGAAATGATAGGTTTGTGGTCTCCGGTTCGTCGTTGACTGGAAAGTCAGCCTTACTTTCATGTTGTCTCTGTCTGTTTGAGTTCATCGTGACCACCAGCTCCTCCCTCTCAGTGCTTCTCACAATCGACACGACCACATTTGTTCCCCCAGCTCTCTTGAAGACCACCGTCACCTCACCCCCTCACCACCTCCTGCCGGGCTTATTTGTCGTTTAAAAGCAAAGCGCTGGTATTCACGCTCACAGTCCGTTTCACAAGTGCAGCGTGAACAGGCAAGGCGGAGGTGAGTGTAAGCTGATGTTTAAATATTCTTTCACTTGATCTGAACACAAGTAACCGTCTGTGGGTTATTTCATATTGTGTTAAGTTGTTCAGCATCCGTTAAACTATTTATTGGTATATCATTAAGTGATTCTAATGTATCGTTTAGTCATTTCACATTCATGAGAGTGGTAGTTTTAAACATTGTGTCTTCTAGAATTGTAAGTCTATTTATTGAAAGAGAAAATGTTGAGCAAAGAGTTGTGGTATAGCTGTTGGGTTTTTAAAAGACGGCGATGCACTGGAAAGGCTTTGCAGTCAGGGCTGAATTATGTTTGACAGTCTGTTGCGCAACAATTGAAAAAAAAAAGTTTGATTATCTTTGAATTTTGAGATAATAGGAATATTAAAGAGTAATTGATCTGAACTTGTAAGAAGTCTAAAATTGGAATAAAGGCTGAAGAGTCTGAAATATAAACTTGTGTGAATCCATGCTGTGCTTAAAAGGAAATAAGAGATTGAATCAGTTCTACATTTTATTGATCTCTGTTCTTGGTGACAGTGAGGAGATTCTCAACAAACCACAGATAAGACGAGGAAGACTGACTCACATGAAATCACAGCGGATGAAATGATGAAAACACGTAAAACAGTCTCCTGATCATGGGAAGATACATAATGTTTATTTTCGCAATAGGCCCAACGCCATAAAATGACTAATGACAGCAAACACAGACAGAAATTTGGCCAAAATGTTGCCTACAAAAGACACAAGCTATAAAAAGACATCTTTTACCAAGACCGTATAGGTAAAGATGACAATGTACCGCAAAAGTAGGTCCAGATTTAAAGAAGGTTTTTTTTAATTTTTATATCAAACATGTATCGCTGCATGTTAGCATATAATTAAAAGACTCTCTATTTTGAATAAAATACTGAGCCATAAACACAAGAGTTCATAAATAACTTAATGGCCAACGTTGTGGTTGTGTAATAATAAACTGCTTCACTTTGTCGCTTATGTTTGTTCAACTCTTTCGTTTTCAGAATAAAGCGTCAGTTTGCATCCAGCAACAAACTTAACAGCGACATGTCTCTGTTGAATATGTGCGTCTCTGCCGGCCTCCTGCTGTTCCTCCCTCGGTGCTCGTATCAATCGTGCATGGACGGGACACCCGAGCAGTGCATGGATGCAGAATTTGCTCCGGGTACCAATTTGGCCGGGGAAGGCTTTGATATCACCAAAATGGAGCGTAAGGGGGCCTTCGTGCTCAACATGAATGAGTGGAAACGCAAGGATAAGACATGCACCCTGTGCAGCAACCCCTTTTCAGAGAACACGAAGCAAAAGCTCCCGTTGTCAGTGGTGGACTGGAGACCGAAGCAGTCCTGCAGCATGAAAGTGGCCACCACACTCCACCGATCCAGTGAGTCTCTGGTCAGCTCCATCACCTCTTCTGTGGAGAACAACTGGCAGACAAATCTAGATGTTGACTTGGGTAAAAAGGGCATCTCGGCGATGCTCGCTGGCACTCAATCCAATCTGGCTGATTACTCCATGGGAAAAACTAAGAGTGACAAGTTCAGCTTCACAAGCCACAGCATGTCCTGTGAGTTCTACAGGTAAGTTGAACAGGTCCGTTCACTCCCCGAACTCTGGAAATCAATGCAATATTGTTTTGTTTTTTTAAATCTTGTCTCACTGTCAACAGCTACAGAGTGTCCGGCAGTCCCAAGTTGCACAGAGAATTTAAAAATGCAGTGAAACAGCTCCCGAAAATATACAGCCCCGAATACAAGCAACGATATTACAAATTCATCGACAACTTCGGCACCCACTACATCACCAAGGTGAACGGAGATGATCCAAACCACAAGCAATTTAAGCAAAAAAAAAAAAAAAAGAACAACAAAGTCATACATTTGCTTATACACGATATGGTTAAATACATCCCTCCAGGTGAAGATAGGAGGAAGTATTCACTCTGTGACCAGCATCAGGCAGTGCCAGGCCAACCTGGAGGGCATCAGCGTAGAGGAGGTGAAGATGTGCCTGGAAGTTGAGGCCTCCGTGAGCATAAAAGCTACGATTAAAACTCAAGCAAAACACTGCCGGAATGACATCGACAAGACGGAAAGTAAGGCGTCCTTCTCCAGCCTCTTCAACGACAGGTAATGTCTCATATCATTTGTGACGTTTTCTTGAATACACTCGTAAAAAAAGAGCAGTTGAAATGACTCTTTCCTCTACAGGTTCACAGAAACAAAGGGGGGCCAGACCACGGACCCAGACCTTCTCTTCTCTGCTGATAAAAATCCCTCGGCCTACAAAGAATGGCTGACGTCAATACCGCAATATCCAGATATAGTCTCATATTCCCTGGACTCGCTTCACGAGCTACTGCCCACTAAGTCCCCCGTCAGGAAGCCCCTGCGCTCCGCCATCAGCCATTACATCCTGGAGAAAGGCCTGTTGAAGAACTGCAGCGGCCGCTGCCGGGCCGGCATCAAGAGCGACTCCCGGGACACCTGCGTCTGCCAGTGCCACAACGACCCAGCCGTAAACCAAGACTGCTGCCCCGTCCGTAAGGGCATGGCACGGGTCATCCTGACTGTGCAACGGGCTTCTGGTCTTTGGGGGGACCACTCCACGGCGACGGACGGCTTCGTGAAGGTGTCCTTCAACGGCGAGATGGTCCGGCGTTCACCCGTCATTAACAACAACAACTACCCGCACTGGAACATGGTCGTCGACCTGGGCTCTCGAGACGTGTCCTCGGGGAAGAAAGTGAGATTCGAAGTGTGGGATCAGGACAGCGGATGGGACGACGACCTGTTGGGAGCGTGTGAGCAAACTCTGTCCGCTGGAGTCAAGGAGGATCTCTGTAACCTGCAACACGGCCAGCTGTTCTACAAATTGGAGGTGACGTGTGCTCCGAGTCTGAGCGGAGCGACGTGCCAGGACTACAAACCCACGCCGATCAGTCAAAGTCTGCAGAGTCTGTACGTGTCTCGCCACGCACATCCTCTTCCGAAGGCCATCCTGCTGGAGATGGGGGTGTTTGTGGATGAAACAAGCTCCCAGAGAAACCAGAGTCTCACTGCAGAGATTTCAAAGTTTGATGTGATATAACACCCGTGTTTGGACTCACTGATGCTTACAGCCCCACAAGAGCAGTGGTCAAGATAGTGAGGTTTTTATGTACTGTGTCTGTGTATTTGAATCATATAGTACACTTGTGCTGTAGATACTGGCCTTGTCTTTCACAGGAAAGCAAAGCTCATGCAGTAGGTCATCTTCAAGTTATGCCATCTGTCAAAATTTGAATTTCATTCAATGCAGCTTTTACATAAAATAACATGTTTGCAGATTGTATTTTGCATTTGTTGTAGCATTTTATTATCCCTACAAACATTCATAGTATGTCCAAGTGTGTTTTATGTCTTTTAATCACGTCATTATATTTCTTTGAGTGTTTTTAACAGGATGTTTGTTTCAACCAGAATAAAAGCATAATATTGGAATTCTTTGTCGTATTTGATGTTTCATCTCATTCCCTTTTGGTTTTGATCTGAGTGTTTGTGCTGTGAGTCTTCAGGCGGACCAGAGAACGGAAGTGGCAAAACTTCCTGTTCACAGATGAGGTTTCACTGATGCTATTACAGAGAACAATGTGTGCATGTTTTTACTCAGAAGCTTCCACTCAGCATCATTTGACACATTGTTTATTGGATTAAACCAGTAAGTATTTTAATATTTATTTTGTAAAACATTAAGGCAAATTTCTTGCACTTTACAAACATTTATGTTCATCAATCACCACCAATTTGACTGGTGGGGCACCAACAAGACAAAAGTCCACTTACAGAAAAAAAACAAAAACATGGAGGTTAAGAGAACAAAGACAAAACAGACAACACAACAGGATTGAAAAACACAAAAAGCTTTAACAACACACATTACACTGAACACACTATGGAAATAATCCACTCGAAGACGTCCAGCTCATTTGAATTAGCCTGGTAAAAGACAGAGGACACATGTGATTGGTTGATGACAAACGCAAGAGGGCAGGGGCAATAAATCACAGAATTGCACACCTTGATGAAAGCTTTAATAGCTTCATGAAGCTTTAACTTGGACCTTCATGCATCAATTGTCCACCTTCCTTCATTCTCACCTTTGTATCCCTTTCTCGGGGCACCGTTCACGTCGGCATACTTGCCAGCTGGCTCTCCTGTGAAAGAATCAACCCAGATCAGTGTTAGAAATGTGCTCAGAAGAAAACTGCAGCAGCAAGAAAAAGAGGTTTAACAGCTCGGATACACCTCGCAACAACGACTTTGGACTTTATTCGAGGAGTCAGCGAGTTCACTTTGCACGCCCCATATTGCTTAAATGTAAAATAATCCCTAATGCATGTAGATGTACTTTTGGCGTGAAAGCAATTTTAGGTGAAATGTTCATTGCATGTCCAAAATAATTAAGTTCATTTTCCAAAAATAGCTGTAACTCGTTTACTCAGGGTAAAAATGTACGTTTGAACAGTTGCTCGGCAACATTTCGACACGTGCAAAACTGCAAAATAATGAGATATGACAGAAATGTGCAGCTCACTCTGTGCTGCCACTCTAATATTATGCAAGAAGACATGAATAATGAGGTCACCCTGAACAGCAAAGTGAGTGGAAGTGGATCATAAATGAGGACGTCTGTGGGTTTCTTGCTTACCCAAGGCATCGTGAGTTGCTCCTAGCTGAGCGCCGTAACCTGAGCAAACACAAGCAAAGGAGTTACATTTTCACAAGCGACAGAATCCATTCATGATTTTCGTCACTTTTCCTGATTCCCCAGGTAGCTGGAGGTAATGTGCACAGATAAAGGGTGTACTTAAAAATTAAAATCTTAATAATTCAAGACAAACCAGTCCTAAAAATACTAATGATTACTGTCATTCTCATGCAGCCACCTCTGTGGAGTGTGTGCTGGTGTGACAAAAGATACATAGGGTGATGTGCATAGTGTGAAAAGGTGTGTGTGAGTTTATTTAGGTGAGAGAATGCATGAAGATGTACCTGTTTGCTGAGCTCCATATCCTGCTACAGCCCCTGAAACAACACAAAATATGGAGATGAATCGACTTCCATCCCAGGCGTCATGACAAAAAGAAGTATTGTAAGCAGAGACATGCACACAGCACAGCCTCAAAGCTAATCTCAGATCATAAGACACATCTGCTGTCTGTCTCACGGGGAACACTTGCTTATTCCATCAACTAGCATTGTTATGTTTTCTCTATTCTCTTGTTGCAACCTCAGTGAGATTATCACACCCTGCTGCTTTAGAGAAACAGCCAAACTGTAATGTTTCCATCAAACGTTTTTTTCACACTTTATCGCTCTCACGCACATGCACTCGCTCATTCTCACCATATTTGTTGGCGGTTTTGGCGCCTTCAGCGCCGAGGTTGAGCTGCTGAGCAGGATATGGGTAGCCACCATCACCTGAGGGGGCGACAATTACGTTACATGTTCTGGCAGCCAGGAAGTGTTTGGTGCAACATTTTAGTGTGACAAAGCGAGGCCGTTGTTTTAATGAGGGACACAATTTCAGCTCCAAATAAACAATAAACATCAACATTCTGATATAGACAACAACAGGCAAGAAAAAGGAGTCCATTGTTGTACGTTAAAGTCTTAAGTGTTCTGTTTGCATTCTTGCAGAGAGCTACACATCTGTGTGGTCATTTTGTGTCGGCAGTAAGTTAGCTTAGCTTAGCTTAGTTTAGCGAGGCCCAAGTAAAGGTAAAAAAAATCCTTCCAGCCTCCTCTTCTGAAGCTCACTCATTAACATGTTATACCTCCGTACAAAAACCAAAGTGTAAAAAAATAAGACAATTTGCTGTTTTACATGGAATATTATGTACTGCTGTAATTCCCCAAATATCAAATTATTCCATCTTCTATTTTAGATGACAGTTGCAGTTGATTTTTTTTTTCATCTTCAGGCTGGTTTTGTGGATTTAAGACGAGTCATGGTGAAACATTGTGTCATAGAGAGATTCACAGGGGGGCGGGGCTTAGCACAGGCTGAATTGAAGTTGCTGCCACATGCAGCTCTTACCCTCCAGTCCAGCAGGAATCACTGGAGCGTTACCATAAGGAACCTGAGCTCCTCCTGCAAGGAAGAAATCAGATGGGCCAACTTGATTCATGTCCCTTCTCTCTTTTCCCCTTTTCCCCTGCACATGCTCTGCACACCAGCTCTGTGCTGTCCACCAGTTTAAATCTGACTCATGCATGGAAAGCCACATCGACAGAAGCCTGACTAATACTGTGACAGAAGGATGAGGCCATCTTGTCAGCATTGCTCACCATATTTGCCACCAGTTGAGTCGTGTCCTGCACCAAGTGCTCCTGAGAGAAGACAAGAGGGGCTTCAGTGACAAACAACACAGATCATATATTCATACATACTTGTTGGTCAGCTCTAGGAGGTTATTTCCCTCCAGCTTCATACAACTATTTCTCAAAAAGTAATTTGTGTGAAATGTTATCATTTATTGTTGCATTTGTTTTCTGATTGAAACTCTTTTGCTGTGTATTATATAATCAACTAACACATGACGATGAAGACATTTAAAACTGCAGCTTTTACAAGCTGGAAATGTTTCCCACCAGTTTGAGTTTAAATGTTATGATTTGGATCATCGTCTTCTTGGGAGTCATTCACACTTCTAGTATTTAAATGTGTTTGTATTTGTAACAGAGTTTGGCAGCCGGCGGCACATGGAGCGTAATCTTATTATTATTAAATCTCACCATATGCTCCCTGTCCTTGTCCAGCGTAGCCTCCTGTGCCGAGGGCTAGAAAAATCAGAAAAATATGTTTAAAAAAACATGCAGGTGAGTCACTGTTGACCTATGAACTGATTCGCCCTTTGGAATGAAATAGTGTGAAAAGCATCTACATGAGCAGGAAGTCAGAAACCACCAGATTAAACTGGTCAGCTTCTATAAATAAGAGACAATAGCTACACCCAGTGGATAACACCGGACGTGTGTGTCCTTGACGGCCTCTTATTTTATTCAGCTATAAAATTGAAGCATCTACGGGTTAGTGCCATCACCGCTGACGGGTTTGAGCAGGTTATGACTCCGCAAAATTGTTACCTTCACGCTTCCCTGATTTGTTCTCAGCACCGTCAGCTAACTCTGAAGAGTAACCAAGTCCTGAAACATAGCTCTAATTAGCATGATGATTGAATCTCATTGAATCTGATGCCCCTTTAAGTAGACTGAGTCCTCCTTCATTGCACATCTTTTTCCTCGAATTGACACTCACCAGCCCCGTGGCCATCGCCGTAACCATTCCCATAACCTGCTGGGAGAAGGAACTATATGTTAAAACATTAGAAAGGATGTCAGCTTTTATTTCAAAAGGATTTTAAAGAAAATATGTTCAAGTGTATTTGACATTTCTTGACTGTAGTCAGACCCAAAATGGTGAGGACAGCTTCAAAAGAGTCTGTTGCATGCGTGTGCAATACCTGTACACAAAGCTTTTGCACCAACATCTCAGAGAAAGAACAAAGAAAGTCACTCGACACAAACGATGAGCCGGTCTGAACCGAATAGCATCAGTGTCAGTCACGGCTTTGATGCAGATTCCCTCTGACACCAAACAGAATGAAGAGTGATCCTCTTCTTCAGTCATCGCATGCGGACAATTTCCTTTTCAAGTCTACGGTTTGGTTTTTCTGTATTCAAAATGTCTTCGGTGTTGCCTTCCGTACGTGCACAGCACACATCTTGGTAGCATTTGAATTCCTCTGCGTGGTCTGAAGAGTCGTCACTTACCGTAGCCGTTGCCCGCCATGGCACCCAGGTATCCTGTTGCTCCCTCGCCATAGCCTGTGACGGCACACATTCAGAACAAGTTGCTTGGGACACACACTCTCACTACTTCTGCATTTGTTTCAAATATATTTAATATCTGGCCATGAAGTCATTTTCATTTTGCACAAAAAGTGCGCCATGAATTATTATTTGAAGGCCATTTTCCAGCAATGTGATGAGCCCTTCACAAGAAGCACAGTCCACCTGAATGATCCAAAGAGCACCTGAATGTAATTACCACCAAGACCGAGCAGCGCTTCTCCTCCATTGTCTTCACATCAATATTTAACGTGGAAAGAAACATATTGACTTCTACGCATACAAAAGAAGAGGAAAAGACATCCACAGAAAGACAATACGAAGATGGCTGAAATAGTTTGTGAGTGATCCTTTGATTTGTTTTTTTTTTTTTTTAAAGCGGTATCAATTATTCACCATAAAGGAAACGAAGACACTGAAGCGACGTGTCTTCTGACCTTTAAAGAAAGGTGAAGATGGACTCAAACCCAGCTAATTAAATGTCTTGGAAGTCTCATAAGCAAACGATCGCTTTACAAGGCAAAGTAGCAGTAAAAGCTGGATGACACGGTCGACTGTGCATCCTCGGCCCGATTCAGATTCTGACAATCAAAATGCAGGAGGAGTTGCGTCCCCGTTGCTGTGTCTACGGTGTATGAAAAAGCTTTGGCTGAAAGCGTCAGCTGAAATGTAATGTGGAGAAAAATTCAGATTCTTTTGTTTTCAAACCCAAACAATTGCGTCAGGTCATTAGGTTTGTGGAGGAGGCTCTTAATAAACAAATGAGTGCTGGGCCACGTAGAGGAGACAGGTAGTTCTTCCCTGCAACACTAATAGGATACTCACCATGTCCAAGAGCAGCTGAGAAGAGAGAGAGAGAGTTACGAGTTAGTTTAAAAGGGAAAAAAACATGTGAGCAAAGAGAAAAGACAAATAAATGAACGTTTACCTCCGAGTTTCCCAGCTGCACCACCCAGATATGCTCCCTGTCCTAAACCTGTAGGCAGCGCATGAGAAACCTTTATCACAGGTAGAGCAACGCCATCATCTTTATCAGCTGAACTGTTTCCTGTGTGATGCGTCAGTAGCCAACATTACCTGGTCCGTAGCCCCCGGCCCCCAGGTTTCCTCCCAGATAGTTTCCTGGTCCTCCAATATAACCTGTGGAAGAAGTCAACACAAGCTCAGCAACATGATCCTAGTGGGCTGGAGGAACATGAGCCCTGATTTTCATCACTTTTGACCACTGCTTTTGGTTTGAAACACATGATAAAACCAGAAGATAATGCATCGCCTCATTCACTTGTTTCCATATACAGAAGATACAGAAGCTGCTGTTTTCAATGTGCAGCTGACAGAGGAACAAACAAAACAAAACAGACACAATAGATCTCAACATGTTTGTCGTGGTTGGATGGTTTTTTGCATACTCTCCACTGGACACTTTGCTGGACTGCATCCCAAAAACCACAACACCAGATGCTAATGCTTCTTTCAGGATGTCTTTGTAACGTCTGAGGAACAAAACATACATTTCTCCTTGTTATTTTCATCTTTGTTTTACATTTCCCTCTTTCCCGCCTCATCTTCCTGTGAATCCTTTTGTACAGTCTGTCCTAAACAGTCTTATAAAACTAAAAATAAGAAGAGAAAGATACACAATAAGACACAATGCCATTGTATTAGGTCTCACTATTGCTTACGGCCAAACAGAGAACTACAATGAAACAACTTTCTAGAAACAAAAACAACCATTGAATCAAGGACAAACTGATGTACATATTGTACCTGTAGATACAGCGTGGCATGCACCAGCCGTCATAAAATACATAGTGTGATTTGGCTTTAAGAGCTCTAATCTAAACCTCTTTGTCCTGACCACTCCATTAGAGATTAAGGGATCATCAACTGAAAGGAGCCTTTGAATGCACAGCCTAATGTATTCGTGAATGAATATCCCAAAAGCCTGCACAAACAAATACATGGAAATCTTCCGCCATGTTCGGCTCTGTGACTATAAACTGAAATGAGGACGTGTTCAATTGTGTGGCTCACGCATGAAACTATCTTATACGTAATGTCAAAATAACCACATGGCATAGTAGCAGATATTAAAGGATGTAAATATGCTCGGTGAGCTGCACGGCTCCCAGACGGGACTAAGTCCGATATGCAAACAAAGATCACATAAACAAACGAGCACTACTTCATCAAAAGCCACGCCCATTCTGCTACCAAGAGGCATTCAAATGTTGCAACAAAAAAATAAAAAGTTCCCTGTTTTCCTTTTCTTGAAAGCAGTGAGGCTCAACTTCATCAGATTGTTTCGTCAGGTGGAAGAGAGACATTTCTTGAAAGACAAAGAGAGGCCGAGCGTCGCTTCTAGCAGCTGAAGGCCCTGAACCACCTGGGCCCTGACACAGGGACCAAAAACAGAAATATTCAATAATTTCAACCATCAGGAAGCAGCATGAGTACTCAATTCTGGCTCAGACACGGTTATTTGTTTATCTAATAAACTCTTCCAAATGCAGACAAAGATCCATACATTGTACACACACACACACACACACACACACACACACACACACACACACACACACACACACACACACACACACACAGGGCTGAAAGTCTCATAAGTGGTAATTGCAACAACAACCCTGCACCAGGGTGATGGCAATAGTTTAGGCTCTGTACTATTTATATGTTGTTGTATTTTTCACTTCCTGTAGAAACTACAGTTTGTCACTCTGGGACTAGAAAAGCTCATTTGTTGGTTGAATCAAACGAACAATAAGTTCCTGTGTGTTTTCTATTGTCCAGTATAATGAGCGCTGCACAATGCTTTGTTATTGCTTTTGTGAATATGGATTATGTAGAGATTGCTGTTCACGTACGACACTTTTAGATTAACTAGTTATTTGGAGAAAGCCCTGGAGATGAGAAAAACATCTAATTTATGAGGATAACCTGGAGGCTTGTAGTACATACATGTGTTATTTAAAAGATTGAAGAAGCACATTTGTGCTCTTTTGTTCTTGTATAAGTAAGATACATGTTTTGTCTTGTAACCCCAGGTGGAAAGGAGCAGATGTTTAGCGTGGCGCAGAAGAAGAAAAAACTACACTCTAATCACGGCTTTAACCGGCACAAATGAAACACAAAGAGTTGTGCAAACGGACCTCAAGGCAGCAATAAGCTGAAGGATTAGAACAAAACAAGACAACAAGGAAGCAGATACTGCCTCCAGCGTCCTGATGAACACGAGAGGAAAAGCATAGGAACAACACGGCCAACACTTTAGAAACGATGGAGACTTTCCAAACAGGAACCTGAAACGATTGTGTCACTTATTGAATTAAGAAGGAATTTAAAACAGAGGTGGGGAAACAAAGATGTACAATAACTATGTGACATTTGTAAGTAAGGATTTGGATAACTTTTGGATAGGATTTTTTGAGGAGGAAAGTGTAGATCTCAAGAATGCACAAAACGACATTGTGGTGATGTATAAAGACAAAGCTTTGCTCTTACTTGTTGCCTGGTCATTCCTCCCAGTCTGTCCTGGGATACTGAGAGCTTTTGACTCCGAGACATCATGTTCAGCATGGGAAAGGTGTTTGACCTTCTGACCATCAGCAGTAAAGGTTTTCGCTTCATGCCTTTCTACTGAGGCGATGCCTAAACTTTGGGTTTCACTTGCACCTGGGATCACTGGTCCGTAGCTCCCGCCTCCTTGTGCGTGAACATTTACAGAACCGGCACCGCGCTCCACAGAAACAGTCCCACGGATTCGCGGCCCACTTTTCTCTTTCGCCACAAGTCCGAGCTCTTTCACACGCTGGCCTTCTGCCACAGCAGATGCATAGCTTCTGGTTCCCTGACCTTGAGGGACAGAGAATAAATTGCTTCCGCCATCTTGAGCTTGAGAAAGAGGCAGTTGATAGGATCTCTCTCCGTGGGCTTGCGGAGTTAAAATTCCAAGGTGTTTGCCGTCCGTGCCAACGCGAGGCTGAAGCACTAAACCTTGACTCCTCTGGGCTTCTGAACCCAGATGCTCCTGGTGATTGATCCCCAACACATCGGACAAATCACGAGTGGATCCACAGTTCGGGGATCGCTGATTTTGTTGGGTAGATGAATCATAGTCTCTTGCACTCTGGACCTGAGAGGAACCCTGACTTCTGGTTTTGTCTTTGACTTGAGGCAGCTGCTGTCTCACACCCCTTCTTTCTAACACGGTTGGCTCATAACGTTCTCCTCTTTGTGCTTGTGAAACAGCCAGACTAGGACCTTTACTCTGTTTATCAAGAGCTGTCATGGGTCCCAGACTTGATGACTTGACCAATCGATGAAGGCTTTTGATATCTCTTCCATGCGGCAGCGAAGCAGGTCGAAAGCCGTACTCTTCCTGCAAACGGGGATCAGTTGGTATATCGCTTCTCCTCATGTCGGGCATGCCAGCTCCAAGAGTTCTGTCTCCATACGAGGGACCGAGTGCTTTGCTCTTTTCTCTCTTCAGATCTTCAACAGCTTGGCCCAGATCGGCCATCTGAGGTCCACCCAAATCTGCTGCAGACACACCTGGCAGAGAAATATCATCATGCATTCACGACGTCTTGGTTGTGCAGAGACAACAGTGTTCCTTTGAGGGTCAAAGGCACACACTGCAGTGGAGTGTGTATAAGAGCGTCTCAATGCAATTAACACATCATCCATAGTATTACTGGTACTCAAATGGATATAATGGGACACCAAACGGAGACAAGGCAACATCCATTATGGCTTGAAATCAGTCCAGTGTCAGAGGACGTAATCATCACCATAATCGGACACATCACAGCGCTTCTCACTGAGTCAGAGCGATGACATCAACACATGACAACAAAATGTTGCCGCCCCAAATTGTTGAACTGCCATAAAAACACCTCAGAGTTACAGAACCAGAAGAAGACGCCACCGGACTCATCAGTGTGTGACGGAGACAACTGATGAATAACATCTTACTGCGACCACCATAACGTAATATATTTAATAAATCTACCGGCTCACAGTGACCTGACATGCCCCATGCTTATTTGAATATTTAGTTTTGTCCCTATATAATCGATACGTGAACACAATTCTAGGCAAGATTCTAGCAAAATGCAGCTTTCACAACATCAGAGTATCACTGTAATCTATCTGTAATCAAATTTTATTTAGTTTGCATAACCTACTGGAGCACTAAGTACTCGATAGTCATCAACTTTCAGACTTTGAACAGTTGTAATAGGAGCTGGGCAACTCATGCAACATGCAACACAGATGAAACACTGATAGACGAACACAGTCAAACATCCGACCTGCTGTGCACACAAAACCAAAACAGAGGAGCTGATGATGGATACAGGAGGTAGATGTGACTTCATGCAAACACAAAGTTAGCATGAACTCGACGTCAGTGAGTCACGAGACACCAGGGGTTACAGACGAATACGAGACAGAACAAAGACAGACACAGACTGACACACACCGCGGGGGCTGTGGGAAAGGTTTTTTTTTACCAGGTTTTTGCTCCTTAGCCTTCTGTCCAGTGGGATACCCACGTCCAATTCCTAATGATAGCAGACAGGAGGACTGTAAATGATTACACTCAACATGCTAACTTACAGAGACACCCCGGCCAGCACTGTGGACGGACCAGAAGCGGCCCTCACCACTTTGAGCTGGAGCCCCCGGCATCGCCGCCATTTCGGCCACTGATCGTTTCGTTCATGCACTCACACAGAAACTGCTTCGTTTTACGTCTTGGAGATGAAGCTATGCAGATTCACGCTGAAAAGAACAACCGTATTTCTTACCTGTATCGTCTTTTCAACTGTCCCTCATGAGTTTAAGGTGAGAGCAGGCCTCACTGATGTTAACTGTACTTATTAGCCATTATGTGACGCGTCAGGCCTATTTCATAGCAAACGTAGTTATTCGTTCCAAATAATAGTATTAAAAGACAAAAAAAAAGTTTTTGAAATGTATACTTTTTTAGTTTTATTTCACCCCTCTTTTAGGATGGGCGGCGCTCCCAGCATGCACCTGCACGGCCTCAGCTGTGGACCAGACAAGTCTACAGTCTTGAAGCTTGTTTGCAAAGATCTTCTTCGTCTGTACTGGCACATGAAAGGCCCTCGGTTCAGTGGAACAGGACACATGTAATATGACAGAAAGCTACTCAACGACCTTCAAATGTGATCATAAATAATCTCGGTATTACATTGTTTTCTGTGCCATCCGGTGAACTTGTTTTTATCCATAACTGCCAGCTTAAGTGTGTGTTTGTGGCAGGAGCGATGTGTGGAACATAAGAAAGTAGCCTCCAGCATACAAATTCGAGCTGAATGGACAAAGTAATTGGTTCTGAGGTAAGGCCCGATTCATCACTTACCTGGTCTGGCTCCAGGATAGCCCATGCCGGCCAAAGCCCCGTATCCTGGCAAGAAAACAAAAAGCCAAGTTGAGAGGACGTGGAGCAAATCTGTAACTGTGACAAGCACCCTGATTACATCACTAGTGCCCTGGGTTTTGTTTCTCCTGTTTTACAAGGACAGATCATTTATTTTCCAAGGTGCAATATGCCCTTTACATCACATCCAGCGACAATGACAGAGGGCCACTTAGTGACTTCTCACACAAACAAGCAGAGGGTTTACAGAGATGCGCTGAGTGTGCTCTCGTTCGGACAAAGGACGTAAGCAAACGGTGGAAGCATATAATCACGTACCTGGTAGAGTACCGAGGCCACCGCCATAAACTGGAAAATCACAAAAACATAGAGTTTTATTTACAAAGAAACTTGATCTTCATAGTTTATCAAGTCCATTAAAACGTCATTGACTCTAGATGTGTCAGTCTCACCACGTCTCCCTCCATGGCCAAGTCCCAGTCCATTTGTAAATCCAGTCCCCATTGCCATTCCTGTGCCCAAAGCGGCACCTGCAATCACACGATGTTGTGTTAAAAAGGTTTGTTATGTAGATGGGGCCAACCAGAAATCAGCCACAGGAGTCAAGGGGGATAAGGATAAGCAAGTCGGCTGTGAGAGCTTGATAAGTGGTTGTATTGATGTACCATAAGATCCCTGGCCTCCATATCCACCTTGCCTCAGGCCGCCTCGACCTCCTAATCCGAGGGCTCTGTAACCTCCTGTGGAAACAACCAAAAGCACGTATTTCACATTGTTGTTCAGCAGCGGTCTGCTAAAAAGTCTCATCAGTCAGACTTTAGATACACAGATTGTTTCTCTGCATCAGGACTGGAGGGAGGTTTTCTCACTGGGTAATTTACCTGAAAGGAGAGAAAACACTCCCACTATTAAAAGGTGTAACGGTCACGTTATATGCTGCTTTATTTTACTGCTTTGGTAATCCTGTGTTCTGGAAGATGTTTAAGGTGTGCATCTACGTTTTGTCCTGCATGCCTGTGGGAATTTATGTGGTCTTGAGTCGACTTACCCGCACCAAGATGAGCCGCTGGATAACGACCAACTAGGATTTAAAAGAAATGAAGCAATGCAAACGTCAGCAACTCTTCTGAAGTGAGAGCAACACAAGGCAATGCTTTGTGCAGAAGGTTGAACATACTTCCAGTCTTCATCGCTTTGGTGCCGTATCGGCTCCCCAGTGCTCCGAGGGCACCGGCAACTGAGAACAAGCACAAAAAGAAACACTCGGTGATTTTATGACACAGTGCACCCCTCGGGAGATTCTTTTAAATATGTCTAATACATAACTAATTTCACATCTGTAAATGCTACAACATACAGATGTTCCCTACACTGGTGCATCTGTATGTGATGGAGAACACGCTACACCAGTGGTACATTCAATAAGTCAACGCATTACAAAGGATATTACATGTAGACTTGTGCTCTTTATTTGTTTTCTTGGCCTATCTGTAAATGTGAAGACTTGCACAGATGACAATACACACAAAACCTGTAAATCAGTGAGTGACGTTTCTAATCACGTGTTTGGCTAATTCAATATATTTGTTCTTTAGTCATTCGTGAACCACTTGGTGTAACAGTACATGCTAAGTAAACCACTGACCTCCAGGTTTTACTCCAACGCCAACACCTGAGAAAAAAACAACACACAGACAGGAAAAGAGGAGAAAGACACAAATATTTAAAGAAAAATGTGTGTTGTCTTCTTGTTGTTTCCAGGAGTAATTGAGAGGCCTACCATGGCAAAGCAATTAAAACATTTAAAAGAAAACGTGAGACACACCTCGAGCTGGCAGCACTCTCCCCCAGGATACACTTTGAGGTTTGACTCCTAAAAAATAAAATACAAAAATGTTAACATCGTGGCGGTTTGATTTTCATCTTAAGTGTTTCCATTCAGTAGACTAAAAGACACATTTTCTGAATAACCTTAAATCAAATGACTAAATAGAAACAACATGAAATCAGACACGATGCACAGATTAGTACAAATATGTTAATTCTGCATTCACTGTATGGAAATGATGATATGTGGTGAAAATATACATTTCATACTTCTAGTTATATTATTTTCGTCCTACAATGATGGACTTTTGATGCAGGAGATAAAGCAAATAATTAATCTCTTCAGTAAAGCTTCTCATTTGCTGGCTTCACATTGTTGGACATTGAGTGTCAGTAATTTTTTTTTAAATATTGATTTTCAAGCCTTTACGAACTACTTGAATTCTATGCCAAATAAGGCGAATATGAGAGGCATAATGATGACAATACTTCAAACTACTGAGTATTATAGATGCCACTAGTGTGTCATGAATATTGTGTCACCAGACCTGGCAACCCACAGGCGAGGAGGGAGGAACAGATCTCCATTGATGGAGACGGAGGATGAGACAAATTGGAAGCGACTGCTGAGTCGGTCTGCTATTCTCACGTTTGGTCGTCAAATCTGACGCCACCGTTTCATCGCATCCTTTGACTCAAAGAAGTTAGATCATGTAAACCGCAGCGACTCACTGATGCTGCAGCCCCAACGTCCACAACGTCTCACAGACAAGATATTTAACAAGTGAGTGAGAGTGAACCACTGGAGATCCACCAGAGCGCATTGCTTTTTAAGTTATTCATTATTATCACCACGACAGCCAGGACCTATAAATACTAATCACATGATTGAAAATGTAACAAAACATATTAGATGTTTGTGCAGAAGACCATATTTTGCATTTTTGATAAAAGTCACTTTTGTTTAACTTGAACAAAGTTTTCAGCTTTGTAGCAATATTATCTTTTTAAACCTGAAGATTGTCTCTTCCTCAACCAAAAGGTGGATCAGGATATCACACAAAGGTGAAACGTATTCACAATGAATGTCATCAGATACATTTGATCATATTTTTAGTGATTATTTTTTCCCAATTAACACGAGAGGCCATTAGGAAGTGGAATTAAGAAGGGATTGGATTTTCTTTTAAGACAGAACACGACATGCTGAGAATACCCAAATATGTTAAAGTCATAATTTCATAACTGAAGAAAACTGTTAATCAAGCGTTTTTTTTTCTTTAGTTCATCACCAGTGTTCAGTCTTTACTTGTGAAATCCTGGAAGTTTTCTTACCGCCTTGCAGAGTTTGCTGAGCCAACCAGAGAAGCAGCGATGTCTGGAGCAGAGCTGGAACCAGCATGATGGAGATCTGCAGGAAACACGGAGCAGCACTGAAGGAGAGCAGAAGAGCAGCTGATGGACAGATGAACGGAGAGCTGGAAGCTTAAAGCACCACTACTCCTGGTGCCTTATATATGGTACTCTGTTTGATACCCTCCTACTGCCCAGTCCTGCCCTCTGCACACACACACACACACACACACACAAGATTGGGCAAAGCCAAAGGCCCATTTTGGCCCATTTCCATTAGCTGAAAACACACACACAGACACACGCACGCACACAGTCACACACACACACAGACACACACACACACACACACACACACACACACACACACACACACACACACACACACACAGGAAACCTTTCTACCTTTTAGCGCATGATAACAACTGTAGAGAAGGAGACATTTCTTTTCAAAATTAGAAAATCGAATCAGAAGACTAAAAGCAAGAGAGGACATTTTTTTGAGACGGCACTAAAGAGCAAACCTCTACAAAGCGTCGGTCTGTGTGTATAAAGCCTGTTAACAAGAGGCGGGAAAGTCAAAGTCGAGGATTTAACGGTGCATTTTCCACACACACGAATCATATGTGTGGTGAAATGCAACTCGTGCTCCAAGGGAAATGCTCACATGCAACTTTTTAGATAAGTGCAGAGCAGAGCAAAGGATTGGACGATGACAATTAACTCGAGAGAGGCTCCGCATCAGGTCATCAGGTCAGTGGACAGTTGACCCTCCTGTCGGCGTGGGGAAAAACACACGTTTTCTTCGTCCCTCTGTGTTTGGGGTTGTGGCTTCATCTGCTGCTTCATGAGCTCACTCGTGCTGGTTCTGCACGTTCTATAAGTCCTGCACGGTGCCGTTGATCCGATGGTACACTCTGCTGGGTGTCACACACTCTCTGGGGGGCTCAGCAGAGCAGATCCCAGACCAGTTAGTGAAGCCCCGTGAAGTGGATGACATTTAATCAAAATGGCTATAATTTAATGGTTTGATTCTGCAAACTGTCTTTTAACTTTGATTTTCTTGAGAAGCCGATGACGGAAAAGTCCTCCATCAATAATACACTTGAGGAATAACGGCTAAATGAACATGGAGACAGGCAAATTAAGACAGATGTGTTGAACTCACCAAACTCACCTGCGTCACAGACGGTTCAACAGCCCGATTTTTCTTGGGATTTGTTAATAAAGTAAACATTAATCTTCCTATAAACAAGAAGGATAAACAAATGAGAGACAGCAAACAGAATATGTTCTAGCGTAAATATCCCGGAGAAATGTGGAAATTGCTCAGGAAACATAACATCATTTTTGTATTTGTGTTGGGTGTTTTGTTTGGGAAAAGCATGCAACTAACAATTAACACACACGCACACACACACACACACAATGCCGCTGTAGAAATCGCACCCAATGCTTCTGCCTCAATTAAAGCACCAGTTTAAGGAGTTTCCATGGATTTCTACAGAAGAGCGCTGCAATCTGACCTTAAACAGGCTGTCAGCTGTAATGAGGCCCTTTGGGGGGGAACAGTCTGTTGAGACTATGTGCATGAAGCCCCTCATATTGTATAGTGTGGGAGGTCCCTTGAACAACAGCTGTTTCTTAATCTAACGTTTAAGTTTATGTCTTGACCTCAGGCTCAGCAGCAGTCAATGCAAACGTCTGACTGGAGAACCACATATGGCGGTTTTTACGCTTTCTTCCTTGTTTCTATGCCACCTGAGGAAAACTAGAGTCACACGGGCAGACCACCACATCGTCTTCTCTGGTGGTACCGGGCACAAGACAATAACACAACCCACGTCTGACTCACGGCTCCCTCGCCCGTGATTCACTTCTAAACATTTATCCGTCCGCACGTTTGAGAGGTGCCCGTTTCAAAGAAGTCCGGTCTATAAGGAGTGTGTACATGTTTGGAGACGAGATGTCAAAGCTGTAAAAGTAAGAGCGGGTTGTTGTGAGGGCACGTGCAGACGGTGTTGGCTCATTTACCCAGAGAGCCGTTTGAGAACAGGGAGTTTAGTGTCTGTGGAGACACATCTGGATGGCAGTTTCACTGTGGTCTGTCATGATAGAAACACTGTGTGCACCAGTACATACGTAACAATTACATTCTGTGTGTGTTCGTGTCCTCGTGTGTCCTTCAAGGGATTCGAGAGAAGAAAACAATGTCCCCTCTGCAGTTGACATTTAGACAATATGTTCTATTACAGGTTTTCTGAAAAGTGAACGCATCCAGTGTGTCCGTTAAAACACAGATTTATTGTACAGCTTGTACAACTTAATGCTGCAGTGCAGTCCATTGTTTCCTTGCCTCTAAAAATAAACCCAAATGTTCCACAGAATGTGCAAAACATGGGAATAAACACAGACTGCACTGTCTAACAAAGCAGGGACACCTGCACCTGATTACATCATCAGTCAATCAGGCATCTCAAAGCGCACCTGGCGCCACTTGGTGGTCGGAGGTGTAATTACGAATCATCTCAACTTGAAGACTTCCCTGAAGAGCTTAAATCTGGAGAAACTATCAATTGCAGTCTTGATAAGAAGAACTCCAGTAATAATTTGAGTAATTTAAGATATTTTAATTGTCTTTTTTCTTCTTGGCCTGGGGACTGGTACCAGTTGTGTTTATTAGTGGTTTTATGCTCCTCTTCTTCCAGCTCGTAAACCAGTGTGGAACAGCTCCAGGGGGCTTAACATTAGTGTTCTGCTCCATGTAGCGTACACACACGTTAGGAGATGAACACAAAGACCTACGGAGTGATGCTCCTTCAGCTGAAGCTGCATCTGGCTGAGCAGGTCTGGGGTTTGAAGACTTTACAGCTGCAAATTTACTCCATCAGAGAGTCTGTGATGACGACTTTTGGTCACGAGTGAAGGTGGAAGGTGTCGTGTGGAGAAACTGGCCTCAAGACTGAAGTCGACTGGGAGAATTCGAGAGTGAAGAAGCAGCTGGCAGACCAAACCAAATGTTTAGTGAGAAATTAACGGCCTGTCAGGGTACATTTTAATGACGCACAGCATCTTTCCCCAAAGTCAGGACACGATCAGGTCTATTAAAAGATAAAGCCGGTGTTGTATTACCTTTGATTATCATCAAGAAAATAATCAACAGGTCATTTATCTCTGTATGACTTAAAACGTGTATGTGCACATATTTTAATGTCATGTTGATGTAGCCGGCTGTGGCCAAAGACTGTTAGTAATCTTATTCACAGAATGAAAAATAACAATAATTTCGATTTAGAATCCGACAAGTTTAATGACAAACTTGTTTCAGTGTCTTTAATCAGTAGCATCAGTCCTTTGCTGCAGAAACAAGAATCAAACCATGGTTTGAAATCATCGTTAAACTGGAAGGAAAAGTTCTGCATTAAAATGCTTTTAAGGCCCGTTTTGTCCCGGAATCGCCTGAGAAGAGCTGAAGAAAAGGTCTCTGTTCAAAAAGCGGCGAGACTTCTTTGAAGAGTTCAGATGTGAGCTGCTCTGAAGGGAAGGCAGGAATATGGTAGCTGAGTGTCCAGAAGAGAGACGGAGACACAAAGATGGGACAGACTGTTACAACTGGCACCGGCTGCTTTCACCTCCGTCCAACATCACACACACTTACTGACTTACTGCATCGCACTCAATCAGCAGCTGTCTTTCTCTGGGCACCAACACAGACGAGGGGTTGTGTGTGTGTCCAGGAGGGTAAACTCATCTGAACTCATTTTTTGACTTTGCATACAGGTTGATGCATGACTTAAAGCCCTCAGGCTGTGATTGAAGCTCGTAAGCGGATGCAGTTAGGACAAAGAATCCGTCTTACTTTTGGGAAATATAAATGCCTGTATTTACACATCATCGTGCGTCGGTCCACTTTGCCGTGTTGAGTCTACAGCGTTTCCTCCGGCTGCTGCGCCCGCTGATGGAAATGCTGCAAAGCATCAGCTTCAGGTCGAAAACCTGTTGAATAGGTTCAGCCTGTCTGTGGCCGTCCATCATTCATCCAACCAGGAAGCTGCTGCAAACAGGAAGCAGGCCTGTTTATTGTACTGTGTAAGTTCCATGAGAAAATATTTAAAAACTCAATAATTTAATTACAAAACACGTATATTTATATTATGTATAATGTAATACTTGCTTACAAGTAACCAAGTTAGGTTACAACTTATAAAGGCTATTTATTTAAATAAATGTGTGCAGGTTGGAGTCCAGCTGCACACCTGCACACCTCCGTGTGTCTACCTGCCGGTAAACGGCCGTGCTCGGACTCTTGGGGCTGAAATGGAGCTTAACTTCTGCCCACAATAACACAAGTGCGAGACATTCGGGCTGGCTGCTCACACGACCGGCTGACATCACTCCTGGCTCCGGCTGCTGTTTGCTCTGCAGCCTGAAGCCGCCCAGACAGAGACCACGAGGGCATCAATAATAGCGTGAAAATCAAGAATTAACATTCAACAGACGGGACAAAAATATTACGTTCAAACTCGAGACAGTACCTTAGTGTGAAGGTATTTAAGAATGAATCAGATAATTACGTAAAAGTAGCAGGACCATTACCTAAAAACACTCGTGCATTATTGCTCCTTTTAGTAGTTCATCAACCTGGAGACAAGTTGAGATACTTTATATACTATTGGGTAGATTATTAGTACATCAGGAGTATATTGTGTTTTTGAAACATAACTAAAACTGTCAGATTAATTTAGTGCAGTCAAAAAAACACTTATGACATGTTTCATATCTCATTAAAATGTTTTTTAACTGTAAAATGTACTTTGCTCCTTCAAATTAAACACTAGAGGTTCTGTAAATCAGCTGAAATCCAAACTTTTATTGTAAAGGCTTCAGGTTTCAAGGAGCGTTTAAGGACAGCGCGTTTAAAGCGTCACAACTCCATCCAGTGGACAGTTTACTTCAAAAGGTAAACCTTTTTTTAACAATAAATAGTCCTTTACTTGTCGTTCTTTCACATCTGGTCACAAATCTATCAAACAATTCCAGCCAAGAAATTAAGACTTTGTGTGACTGCATGTCTTATACACAAACATTATGCTCTACACTAAACTGCCCAAAAGAAAACACACCTGAAACACTTTTTTTGTACAAAGTTTTATACAATATAATGCTTAAAAAACGTGTTCTGGCTTTGGGACAGCAGTGTAAAGGCACAGTGCAGGGTTAAATATCAAAATAAAGTTTCTGCTCAACTTCATGATTGTTATCATTAAACTTACATCATATTAAAATATTTGAATAGAAAATGTGTAACTTAGTGATATGTGTGAAAGCAGATAATGTTACATATGCCTGTACAGTATTTACACTTTTATTCAAGTCATTTTTGCACCTACAGGACTTTGCTCAGAGGTAATTACACGGGCCTCAAAGGCTTCAGTATCTCATTTCAGGATATCAGCGTTTATCTAATCTTGATACCAGAAGGACTTATAACAACAGATGAGTAATAACTTAAAAATGTAAACAGACGGGAGATTAGTCTGCTTTGTGATGCACAAGTGAGCCACAGGTGCCTTCAGGGACCGCTCTCTGAAACTAAAGAGGAAAGCTAACAAAGACACGATTCCCCCTTAAAGGGGATTAATCATCCCTTTGCTCTGCACAGTCTTGGTAAAGCTGAACACACTCCTCCTCCTCCCACGTCCTCTTCGTCAAATATCAGCCAGCCATTGCACTTGACCAAATATAAACTAAGTTTCTTGGCGCATGGACAGATTGAAATGGGGAGGAGTCTGACACACTGAGTTCAGCACAGGACAGACTGAAGGACAAACAACCAGGAAGAAGAAGAAAATATAACTAGTCTGGAGTTTTACAGGCAAATAAAAGGATATTAAAGCATATTGAATACTGCCTGCCTGAAGGAAAAGTAAGTTTTTTCCCCAAAAAAATGTTTGTATTTGTATTATTTCTTATTACTTGATACACAACACCAGCAGGCCCGGCCTCAGACGTCTGCTGTTGTCGATTTGCACAGGGCCACATGACAAATTACTTCACATTACTTGTGTGGGAGAACTGTGTGGTGTTTAAATAGCTGTGTAGCGGTTCCCTTTAGTTATTGTCGTCATTTCAACATTGTTCTGGTGTTTTTGGGCTCGGTGTAAAGCTTATGCATGCTGCCTTAACATACAAATACATATGTTCTTGTGCAGAACATTGACCTTAGCTGCAAAAGTTTCTCAATCTTTCCATTTTCTCTTACTCCGCCTCTAAAGATGTCCGCGTCTCCAGCTGCCTTTGCTGCTCGACGGGTGCTCGCTGCTGCGTCACATTCAAGCCATGAGGGAACGGGTCAGTGTGTCTTTACTGTTCCCTCGAAATGCACCAGAGCTTCTGCCCCTCCAGAGTCTTTTGTTGGAACAGTAGCTGAACGTCTGCAGGGCTGGCAGGCAGCCACCCTGCACATTTATGACTTGGCAAATGATCAGGAATCATATTTTAGTATTGATATGGAGTCTGAAGAGTAGAGACAGCTGCTATCATGTTATTTTCCTTCTTTCCCACATGCCTTGTGTAGCGCTTCAGTCGTGCACTTCCACTCATTGTGTTTTTCACAGTGAAAACCTGGAAGATGCTGAGCTTTGCTGTGGCCTTACCGGGTGTTGTCGTCTGCATTGCCAACGCCTACATGAAGGGGCAGGCACGCTCCCACGACCAGCCGGAGTTCGTGCCTTATTCTCACCTGCGTATCCGCACCAAGGTGAGTCCCGAAACCGACGTTTGCAACGGGATGAATATCAGGGTGTTTTTTCCTCCCGTTGTTGACTTTACTTCTACGTTCATATCTCTCCTTCCAGAAATTCCCCTGGGGAGATGGAAACCACTCTCTGTTCCACAACAATCACACCAACGCACTGCCCGACGGCTTCGAGGAGTCACACCACTGAGGGCAGCCGCCACATTTCTCAGCCGCGTGTTGCTGCTCGTATAAAACTGCATGCAGTCTGCAGTGCACTTGGCTTGATTGTACTGACCGAGGGGCCACCTAGACATGAATAAAACCGCTTTGTGCTGTATGACAATGAGTGCTATCTAGTTTTTGACCTTCCTGTCTTTTGAAATATCAACACTAGGGGCCGGCAAAGTCACAATTGTTAGAAGCTTGTAGTTAAGGGCTCTCAAAAGATCAGAAGAAGAGGCTGGTGATATTTTAGAGTTTCTGGAAAGTGTACCACACCAGTCACATGATTCACGTTTCCACCACTACGCTGCAAACTTGTAATTTGAATTAGTGCGCTCACCTCCTCTACAACAGCCTTTCCTCTTAGCGTGACATCTAGCATCCATCTACAAGCTGGAAGGTTTTACTTAGCATAGAGATGGTTTTTACTGACGCATCTTAAGTCGTAGAACTTGAAAAGCTTGTGTTAACCACGGACCTTAATTCACACTAAATGAACAGTAAGGGGATCATCAGTCATCACGGCTCGTCCTCTTGAGATCATGAACTTCTACCAAATCATATGGAAGTTCAACCAATGGCTGTTTCAGGATGTTGTGTGATTGAATAATATAACTTAATGTGCAAACCCACACTCCAACAACAAGACGCCAAACGCAAAGTGATGTTGCAACAATATATTCAGTGGCATAAATTGATATGAGACAGTTGGAATCTATACATTGTATATCTGCTAATCCATATGATCTCTATGTACAAAATAAACAACTGGCTACTAAACCAACCCTGATAATTCCAGTACTTCCAGCTCAATGACATTCATCAAATCCATCTTAAGACTTTTTCCACAAAAAAAATAATCACAATGCAAATGTCATTAGTAAATTATAATACAATTATGTCATGCTGGGACGGGCTACAGTTTATATTAGATTACATCAAAACTAAATTGAAATTATGCTTCCAGTTTATGAAAATAAAACAGTCATTTCTGTTAGCACACAAGAAATTCATACAGCAGGTTTTTTTTTAGGTAATCATACCGTTGCAGACTGCACTTCCAGATTTTGGATGAAAACTACTACAATGGCAACTCTTCCAGAAGCTGATTATAAGCCGCACAGTCGACCATCACTTCCTTTGTGCCTTCTGAATTCATGCCGCACAACTCTACTTGATATTTCCCTCCTCATTCAGCTCAGAGCTGCTGTGACCAGACTCAGTAGATCCCGTTTCAGAGTCTCCGTACAGTCGACCTCTCTGGCAATTCTGCGAAGACAAACCCCAGCAAGGTAGGAGGACACGAAGGGCCGAGGACAGTCCTGACAACCCAGCAGCAGAGACACGCAGGCCCGACCCAGTGCAGGGTAGCTGTACCGCTGAGAAAACCAGTACACCTGGGGGAGGAGCGCAGCCAGGAGCCCACCTCCACCTCCTCCACCACCTGCTCCAGAGGAGGACAGAGAGTCCCGAGCTGCTGATTTCAGACGCTGTGCTGAACCTTTCAAATTCTTTGGTCTTAACCTCAACTCCTCTGGATGAAGTGATCTGGAACCTGGAGTGGCACTTTTGATTGTCTTATGATCCGAAGTTGTATCCAGTCCTCTGCTGGCCTTTTCAACTGTTTCAGAGGGTTGTTTTTTTCGGTGTCTCTGGTGCTGGGAACTATTTGGTTTCTTTGTCTGTCCTGGTAGATCTTCTGTTTGCGCCTCAAAACCGGTCAACTCTAACTCGGATGTTCGATTGGCCAGGTTCTCCTCATCGGTGCACTCGTGGTGCACTTTAGATGCAGCATTCTCAGCTTTGTCCAGCGTGGGAGCTGATGCAACTCGACAGGCAGACTTGGTGGAGCAGGACAGGAGAAGAGACACGCACAGACCCTCCAACTCTCTCTGCAACTCAGTCACCAAAAATCGGCACGCTCCGATCATCATCTCGCCTAAAGCTGTTTTCTGGAAAGCAAAGTCTTCTGTCGACCAATCCCCTCTCTCTCTTTGGAAGATCTCAAGTCCTTCAAGGATTAATTTGTCCAAGATCGGACACTGTCCTCTCCTCTCTCCTCCGTCGCTTTCCCTGGTCGTTCCTGTGTCCTTGGTGAGGCGGCATCCATGCAGGTAGTGCAGCACTGGCAACAGCATTCCTGTGCTGACATCTTTGATGCGGATGGCTTCTTCCACATTACCCTGAGCTTCTTCAAATCCGCCTCTTAACAGAGCCCAGAAGTATTGAGAGCCGAGCCCGTCCCCCCCCTCCACCCCGGATACCGCTTCCCTGTTGGCTCGGAGCTGAGTACCGTCGTCCAGCAACAAGAGGAGGTCAAAGGTCGAGGCTCCGTAGGGACAGGTGTCAGCCAGGCGAGGTCTTTTCGAGGGAGGCGGTGAAACTTTGTCAATTTTACTGACTGACTGCATTAGGATTGGAATTGAATGTTTTTTGTTGTCGAGCTCCATCTTGATGCCAACCGTCAGGGTGGACAGGCATTCGATCAGGAGGGAGGAGAACAGCGAGCGGAGCTGAGAAGTCAGGCCTGAATGCGAAGAACTTAACCAATCAGAGAGAAACTTCACACCTTCAGCGGGGTGGTCTTCATCCACATCATCATCATCGCAACCAAGAGGCTGCAAAGCCAAGAGCAGCCCGCCGCTGTCCAGAAGAAGTTTCTTCAACAAGGACTTGTTGCTGTTGGAGAAAAAGAAGGTTACTAAAGATCAAATATGATCACTTATTCTGGATTAACTTTTTAATGGTCTCAGCAAGTGAGCACATAGCAAATTCAAAACCTTAGACTTAATTTTTTAATACTATATATCTGTAACCAAATAGATCCTTTTTTCACCAGATTGTACTCATATTCCTATTGATCGACTACTCACCTGCTGATTAATGGCAGAGACAACGCACAGTTTATCTTGTCGGACTCTGACCCTGAGAGCATCACGTGGGCAACAACCCCAGAGCCAAATCCAGACTCACACTGCACACGCAGATTATTAAGAAGAGAAAAACCTGCAGAGACAGTCAGGGCAACATTGTAAACTGCTGTTGTAAGAAACTCAAAAATGATCCAATGGTTTGTTTAATTATAGACAATCAAGGTTTATGGGTGAAATTGTTGATCTAAAGTTACTGCGTTGTAGATAAAGGATCTTTATCTCACCAAGCTGTTTAACTTTGGCTTTCACTCGGTCCGTCTGCCTCTCCTCTCCCTGAAATCCTCCCCCTCTCTGGCAGAGATGGTGGCGAATCAGCGCGACCGAGCCGGTTCGGACCAGCGCCTGCAAACAGTTGGGGTTGCAGCTCAGCCTGCAAAGCATCCGGAAGCACCTGCTGCTGGGGTCCTGGTGCTGGGTGAGGTAGTAGAGCAAGCCGGACATGACGCCTGAGCTGATCAGAGCAGCACTTGGGTCGGTGGCGTGGGAGAAGCGCGACAGCAGCAGCAGGATGGGCGACTCGGCCGTCCAGGGTTCAGGGTGGTAGGGGTGGTAAGCCATCGGGCGGGGCACCGATGGAGGGGTATCGAGAGTGACTTTAGTCAAACAAGCTGCCGAATGAGGACGCTGCCTCCTTCTGTGAGGGGATGAGAACTTTGAGGGAGAGACTGGTGTTTGGGTGGTTTTAGTGGGCGAGGAGATAGTGAAAGAACTGGTCTGGGTTTGCGGCGTGAGCACAGTGCCAGGTGGAGGACTAGAGGGAGGCGGAGCAGTGACTTTACATGAGGAAGACAGTTGGGGCTGAGCCGAAGAGGACACGGGGGAAGGATGAGCAGCTTTTTTGGAAGAAGAGGCCGTAGGGTTGGATGGAGAAGAGTTTTTAAGAGAGGAAAAGGAATCAGAGTTTGGAGAGGAGGTTTGAGGGGATGAAGACGGTGGGATCTGAAGACTCCCCCATTCTCCTTCAACACCAGAGGAATCCAGCAGGTCCCCCTCTGAAGAGATCAATCCCTCAGACACCAACCAAGACCTGTAGAGAGAGAGAAAAAAGCATGAAGATAAACAATAGACAATCTTAGAATCAAATTCACAGGGAATATAGATAAACCAGTGCTTTAAAATGTACCTGAGACTTAAAAAGCTTGATGAACAAAGACCTTGCTCCTTTCCTGCTTCCTCCTTCTTGCAGCCCTCGGGGGGAAAGTCAAAGGAGTCGAAACATGACGAGGGCATGAGCTCAGTGGGGGACATGCTAGAGGAGAGGGTCACATCCATCCTCTCAGCATATTGTTCCTCGCCTCTGGTGAGCTCAACCAGTCGCGCAACAAGCAGCGGGACAAGTCCCAACTCCTGCAGCTGGTCCATGGCAGATTCATCAAAAACAAAGTCTACACAGGCCAGGATGGCGAGTCGGGAATAGGGGTGACTCTGATGGGCCGCCAGAAAGCCAATCAGCACCTCCAGTCCACTGCTCTCCTTCACCTTGGCGCGGTTGACCGCCTCCTTGCAGCACAAGCACAGCGCCTTGAGGAAGACTCCAGACTTCAGGGGGTCCCTCTTGACCTCCTCAGTGAACTTCTGAATGACCCCGAGTGACCCGACGAAAGGGCGAAGGCAGCCCTGGGAGCACATGTTGGCCAGGGTTTTCAGTGCCAGCTCCTCAAAAGATTCATCACACTGCCCCAACGCCATGACACCGAGCTGAGCGAGGACTCCAGAACGGGACACCTCCCTGGCACATTCGACCCCACAGCCCCGGGTCAGCTCGTGGAGGGTCCTGAGCGCCGCCCGTCTGAGCCCCAGGGGGTATTCTGGAGCGATGAGAGGGGCAAGAGCCGTTAAGGTCCCCTGGGTGAGCAGCAACAGGCGGTTAGAGTGCGTATCGGAGAGGTAGAGCAGAGCCCGAGCAGCCGACTGAGCGCACTCCAGTTTAGGACAGGGCTCTTTGGGCGGAGCAGCCGTGGGGGAGGACGGGCCAGAAGAAAGAGAAACACACAGGAGGAGAAGAGGAACACCACCTGGAAGAAGTTAAAAAAAAAAAAGAAAAATATTTGATGGTTTTTAAATCTGATTTTAGAAAGCATTTTCTCATGTGAATAGACATTTCCTATTGAATAATAAAGTTATGAATAGCTGAACGTAGGGCTGATTAACCTGGAGATTGTTTTCTCCATTAATCATTTGGTCTATAAAACCATAATACAAATTATAACTTAAAAAAACTGTGAAAATGTCTTCACTATTTCCTTAAGTCCCAAGTGAAGTCTTTAAATATTTTATTTTGTTGAGCTAACAAAACCCCGGAAATATTTAGGTCACTATAATGCAAAACAAAAAAAGCTGAAAAGTCTCAAATATGAGCAGCTAGAAGCATTAAATATTTGTCATTTTTGCTTTAACAAATTATTCAAACAATTAATGATATAAATCAATATTATGAGATTAATCAACAAATTGTTGCAGCTCTGGCCGTATGGGTTACTTTGTGCTGCTGCATGACTCTTATCTTACTGAAGAATAAAAGATGTATTTCCCAGAATGAGTGTCTGTTTACTGTTGATAACTCTTAGATATAGACACAGCTCATTTGTGCAGATAAAGAGTTGCACAGTCACTCTGCGGGTTTTCTTTTTAACTCCTCTGCTCATTTTGTTGTTTCAGCAAAGTTCTCAAGGTATTACTTATTGTGTGAATAAGATTATGAACTTCCTATAATTCCATGAGTAATTAACAGATTAAAAGAAAGTCGGTAAGGCAGGTTGATCTGTAACTGTGGTATTTAACCATATATTCTATGAAGTCTAAAAATACGAACCCGTAAAATACACAGCCAAATTGTAACTATCGTACCACAAATATTGATAACCCTTCCATTAGTCCACATGTGAATCAACATTATTATAAAAACTACTATTGTGCTGCTACTACAAACATGTATAATTTCAAGCTGCATTCCAAATAAGAAATAAATTCTGAAAATTTAAAATTACGATTGACATTTGAGACTCACCAGCCGAGTGGATGAGTGCAGAGCTCTCTGGATCCATGGCCAAGTTCCCCAAAGCCCGGGCTGCTCGGTTCTGGACGGTCTCCAGGGCCATATTTTCCTTCAGGATCTCAACTGTAACAGCCAAGAATTGTTTCGAGATTAGAAAAAAAATTTTTAAAGTTATTATTCTAAGATAAAAGGATTTATAACAAAGTAAATGATCGTTTACCTACGATATTGATCCCATCAAGCTTACGGACCTGTAGAGGCAGACATGTCAAATGTGAGCAGTTTAAAAGGGTGCTTTAATAATAAATAATAGAGAATATCTGTTTTCCTTTTATCTCACCTCGATGCGTGTCTGCAGCTCAGTGCAGCAGTTTGCTAGGATGCTCAGCGCCAGGTCCAGGGTTTTCCTCGAGCATTCTGGGTTTTTGAGCAGGTCCAACAGGGGCCGGAGACCCCTTTGAGTTCTGAATCTGGCAATGCCAGCCTTGTCCCCCTTAATGTGCTGCGTCCGGATAGCGACCAGGGCTCGCCACTGGGAGACTCTGGACCTCTTGTCCACATCTCTGCCTCCACCTGAGTCCACCTGGCCATGCCCCTGAGGTTCTGCCCCTGGTCCAGGTTTAGAAAGGTGAGCCAGGCACCACGTCAAAGAAGACTCTGGAGATGATGGGTGATCCTCTCTAGAGGGTGCTCGAGATTGTTTCCCGTCACCTTGCACAGGTGACGCAGCCATGGTCTCTCTGCCTGACAAGCCTGCGGGTTCAATTATCCTGATTGTCCTCGTCTCAGTTGAGACCGATACTTTTCACTTCGTGGAGCGTCACTGGACGCGCACATTGAAACACTGAGAAATTAAATAGCATGTCCTTTTCCTTTAAATTTATAGCTTCCTTACTACACTGGTTTATGTGCTCTTCGCAAATTCATTCAAAAATCTTTTTCAAAGTTTCCGCAAAAAAACATTCTGGTGTGATCAGAAAACTACAGATACCATGAAAAAGGAAAGTTGTACCACCTGACACCGCGGTCGCTGATGGGAGATGGAGTTCCAACAGCTCCGGTCCACTCCCTAAAAAAACAGGCCTACATCGTGAGAAGGCCGAACAAACGTTATTCTACGTGGTAGACATGTATTATCTCAATGGAACATATTTTTACACATCAAATGGCGGATTAAAGCGCTAATTGATCAATGTTTTGCTACCACTGGCCAAATAATTTTTGTAGAACAAAATGCAATCGCCTGTGTTAGCCGCTAACGCCATCTTTAGCCAAACAACAAAACAGGGGCGGTCGAGGGAGGGAGCAGGGAGCGAAGAGGTGGGTCGGTGAGATATATGCTGGTACTTGTAGTTTAAACGTCGCTGTCTTTCATCCTCCCCTCTTGTATTCCCTTCCTTTAAAGAACTACATTCCCCTTGTCATCGACAAATAGTCGCTTGTAGTGAACAATTCGCAAAGTTTAGGGATTGTAGTTTTGCCGGGACAGCAGAGTACTCCAAAGCGCGTATTTAACAACTAAAACGGACTACACGTCCCAACCTGCCAAGTAACGTTGTTATAGTCATCGTTTTACTCGATGCGAGAAAGGACATCGCGGCCGCTGATATGTTGTTAAATTCCACGATAGAAACACACGGTTGATAACAAAAACTCAAACAACTTTCACTGTTGTTGTAATGCTTTAACATCATGGAGGTGATCGAGACAATTGTGATCCAAAGTACTGAGGTGGCAGAAAAGGAAACGGTTGTGTCCTGCGTGGACAGCGATAAAACTAAAGCAGGTTAGTAGCCGACACCCTGAAGTTAAACAGGTTTCATCCAGTCATCGCGTGAAGCGAGGAGGGCCCGATGAGTGCGCAGTCTCTGCCCATTAGAGTCATTACAGCCATAGACCGTGACTCGCATAATGCCAGTTACATTAATAACTATATACCGTTTGATTACCTCACATTGACGCCATAATCAGATAATTTATGTCCCAAAAAATAAAGAAACAAAAACGAACAAACAGGAAATAGGTTCAATGTAAGGTTATATAATTTAACAACCAATGACATGATATAATTAGTTTTTTCTCTAGAATTCATGTGGACACTGCAGGTTCAATTTAAGGTTATATAATTTAACAACCAGTGACATGATACAATTTGTTTTCTTTCTAGAATTCATATGGACACTGCAGGCCACATGGCACCTGGTCAACACCAGACTAGAAATGGACCAGGCTTTTGATCAGCCAGTATGCAAGAAAAAGAAACTCTGGGAGACGGTGGCAGAGAAGGTGAACACCAAACTGAGAGAGTCAGAGGCCACCGATGTCACCGTGAAGGCGTACGAGTGTGACCTCAAGTGGAGAAACATGTTGGCCACATACAGGAAGAACTCCGAGAGGGCCAAGAGGCTGGGGGCGGCCAGCGTCCACTGGGAGTTCTTCAAGGCCATGCACGAGGTCCTGGGTAAGAGCAGGGAGGAGATTGAAGCCCAGCGAAGGGCCAAACTCAGCGGGACGAGAGTGGGCAAGGCCATGGCCAGCAAGAGGTTCACCCCAATCCTCCCCAACCCGCCGACAACAGCCGCTGCCTGCACTGCCAGGCCTCCACAGGACGTCCTGCAGCTGTACATGGAGCTGCAGGAGAGGAAGATGAACATGTGGGCCCAGCAGAAAGCCCTGGAGGAGAGGAAGATAGAGGCCATTAACAACCTGGCCCAGGCCATCTCCAGCCTCGCTCAGAAGAACAGCACACAGATGTCCAAGGACGGACTTTAGCCCAAAAACTTGAATCACATTACACAAGGTTGTGTCAATAGCTTGAGTGTGTTTGTTAGAACGGTTTTTAAGATTGTTGTCATGTTGGCACATTTTTAACTAGTACAGTTTTAAGATTAATTTGGCCAGTTGTGAACTTGATTTTGGAGCAGTTCAGAAAACGAGACACACACTCACAAATCATCTTTCGTTCGTACTGCAAGCAGATTATACATGCCTCATCAAATTTGTCCTTTTCTGTTGGTTGAATGTAATCACTCATTTTTATACCGCAATAGAAGAGTGAATTATGGTTGGCTGATAAGAGTACAAGAAAAAACTATTTTTTTTACTTAAACAGGCACACTAGCATTACTGTATTAGTTATGTTATATAACATACCAACAACCTATGCAAAAGTAGAACATGATATTTTTTTATGCAGGCACCAAATGTGAACAAACTCAAACGGAAATGATCACAAGAGTATTCATTGACACACTTGTACCATTAATGTATTAATAATATACACTTTGTCAATATGCACAACTTCACTTTTTGTTATATTCCAATAAACAATCCTGCAACTTATTACTACCATAGTAGTTTTGTAGGGAAACGCTCTCTCGCGTGACTGTTTTATTTTGAAACGTTTACCGGATATATTGTTACGATAGTGTCCGCCTTGACGCCAGGGATTGCACTGTTGACGGAAGTGTATTTAGATTTATGGAAGTTTACTGCCCTCCAGTGGTCACAGTGAGGAATTGCAACCTATATTTTTCCGCAGATAAATTTAAATATGACATTATTATGTATTTACAACTCGTGTAGTGTTATTACTGTAACACAAATACTGCCGACAATTTTTAATAGAAAGTTTGAAAGTTTTGGTCCAAAGATGTATTACACCTGGAAATTGTCACACTGGCATCAAGGTGGACATAGTAGTATACACTCATTTCCGGTTATTACTTTTGAAATAAATTTTGGTGAAAAAAGTGAATGATGAAAATATAACTAAATTCATTGTACCTTTAATTACTTATTTTCTGACAATTTGTAAAGTTTTTTTTGGCACCCTATACTTTTCAAGAGCCTGGATAAGATCTCACTAGTCAGACTCTTCAGTGGTTATTATTTGTGTTTCTTAGCCATACGCTTTATTCCGCTGTATTACAGACCCGCAGGTTTTATGGGTTGTTGCACATACTTAAAAGAAATACACTGGCATTTACATACATCTACAGTACTAAGGCATATTTTGTGTGATTACCTTTTTATTCTGTATTTGTAAAGTGTAACAAGCGGTGATAATGTTCCATTTCTCTTAGTCCAATATCATCATTTGTCATCTCCATTATAGTTAACTACAGCAATAACCTTTATAATAATTCATACAATGTAAAAGCTTCAAAGGCCAAGCTATCTGTTATCCGACAGTTGTAATGAGAGACCCGGAAAGTAGAGATTCTGTAAAAAAAGAAACTTTTTAATATTAAAGAACCATTTCCCACCCGACATCATCACATCACGTGCTTCCAGAATCAAACCTTTTAAACAACAAATTTGAGATGGCGTCTCGTCTGAGTACACCCTCGTCGTCCATCTCCAACTCCCCCTCTTGGGGGGTTAAGGCTTCCTCTTTCTCAACGTTCCCTTGAACCACCTGTCCCATGTCCAAAAACACATTGTGCAACACACAGGTGGTCAGCACAACGGCTCTCGCTCGCTCGTAGTTTCTGATATCCAGATACCGGAGCCTTTTAAATCGGGCTTTCAGGTTGGCAACAGCCTGGTCCAGGATGTGAAAATGCTCGTCGAGCATCTGATTGAAGAGCTCCTCTCTCGGTCCATGACTTCCCAAGTATGGAGTTAAAATCTGAGCAGTGAGCGGGTAGCCGGCTCGGGCCACGAGGCAGGAGCCAGAGGGCATCAGTTCGGGCTGCCGCTTGAGTTTGTCCCTCAGAGCGCCGCCTCGGTCCATATCTGAGCCTCTACCGATGCTGCAGTGGAGGAATCGGCCTTTACGGTCGCATGCGAGCTGCAAGTTCAGCCAGGAGTCGGGATTGGCCTCCTTCTTTATCCTCTTCACTTCCGGCACCGTGCTCTCCACGTCCTGCGTCCCTATTGGCAGGCGGATCGGGATGCGGGTGTGTCCCAACACTGCCAGGACCCGAGGGACACCTTGCTGCTCCTCCTGCTGCTGCTGCTGCTGCTCCTTCTTGGGACCGCAAAGTGAGAAGAGGGCTTCCACGGCCTCATCACCTGGAGAACAGAGAAAACAGACCTGTCGTTATCGTTTCCAAATCCCTAGCATCACTTTAATGATCACGTACGACAAACCAAACCGAGGTCAAACCCACCGACTGGCCACCGGATCTGCTTCTCTTGCAGCATGTTGAGGCGCTCGCAGAAAGAAAAGAAGATCCTGTGGATGTTTCCTTTCTCCAGGTGGGAGCGGTGGGACACAGAGCGGTAGCTGACGTGCTCAGAGAGCAGAGTGAGGGACAGCAAGACCGTTTGGGACAGAGACAAGCGGGCCCGTCCGGCCATCCGACCCCTGGATTCAGAGTTTTGAAGCAGATCTGTGATGTACTGATGGGAGAGAGGGAGAAAGAAAGAGTAGATTCAGACAACTGTTTGAGGAGAAACCCTATCATGGCTCCAATATTACCTAAAAAATACTTCACACCTTTTATTCAGATAGACATGCCAACCTAAAAAATAATAATAACATTGGGAAATGTCTATATCTGCCAATATTTTAGGTGTCTTAGTGTAGTTCTCACATTGGAATGATATTTGTTTTGTTCATGAATTTTATTCTTAATTTGTTCAATCCATTCACCCTTCAGATAAGTCAACAAGCACAAAGGAAAAGTTAAATGTAAACTTATTCTAATAACATTCAGTATCATCAACCTAACAGACAGACACCTTGACTGCTGCACCGTCATCGCTCTCCTTCGGTACTGGGGGCTCCGGCTCCTCTTTCTCCGGGGGACCGACGCACGTTTCCGGCGGTAAAACTCGGGGCTCCGCGCTCGCAGGACTCGCGGGCGGAGGCCGAGCTTCAAGTCGAGCCATCAGATCCGCCTCCAGGATATCCTCCACCGCCTGGTCCAGCCGCTGCTCCAGCTCGCCCGGGGACAGGGGCTGCCACTCCCGCTCCACCACGTCCAGCACGGCTCGGCCCGCCGACAAAACGCACTCGCGGACGTCCATTAGCGGCTCTCTGTGCTCGCTGCGCCGTCGAGGCTGACGACGCGCTGCCTTCAGGGGCTGCAGGAAAGTTCGCAACTCTGAAGGAACGACGAGCAGCGCGGCGTCATCGTTTGCAAAAGTGGTGCTTTCTTTGACGTGTTAAGCGTAACTTTTAAAAAAAATACATTTTATAAAGATAGACCTTTAGAGCTAAAATATCGCCAAAACTCAACAGAGAATTCATAATTTATCAAGCTAAAATGTTTTAGCCGGTCACGTAATTTACTGATTCTGTTTTATGTTGAAGTAAAATATATATTCTGGTTTGGGATTGTTGGTCCGACAAAACATGCAATGTAATATTGTGACAGTTTTATGATATATTGACGAGTCCATTCGTTAATTTAGAAAACAATACATTAATTTATCTTTAATCAACATACGCGTTGCAGTCCTAATTAAGTTACTTTTTACATATCTTAGAACGTATTACTGGCTATATATTTCACCATATACCACAAATCAAATGTCTTCACACCCCAGAGAGATAATAAAAGCTATCCTATATTAATGGCTCATTTTTCCCCTCATCAGTCTGTCATTAACGTCTGTGCTCACTTATGATATTGTTTACTACGGTGACTCTTCATTACCACGTTAAGAAAACACTTAACATTGTTGAGCTTCTGTTTCAAATGAAAAGCAAAACCAAAAATGTATTTTGTTCCACAAAATAAGCATTCAAAAACACCACAGTGCACAGGAGTGAAAAACAGTTCTTTTAATGTTAAATCAGTTACAAGTGCAACTTTGATCATGTCCCACTGTTTAACAGCCTCAATTTGCAAATGGTAAAGTCAACAATTTCATTCAACACCCCCAGGTCTGAATATACTTCCTCGTTGTTACTAACTGTGTGTGTGTGGGGGGGGAGGTTTCAGGTTTTAAATTGTAGTTTTTCTAGATCATGAGACCTAGTGTTGAACTTAGATTTGAAGTGAAGAGGAGTTGATTTTAAATTCACCTTTTGAATTCAGGGTGGAAAAAAAAAATATGTATTACGGTAATAATGGGGTATAATACAACACAAGTTGCAGCATGTACTAAACCTAAATGGGCAGTGATTCAGGGACAACAGAGAGTCCATGTGCAGGGATGGATCACGTCCCATCACATGACTACCTGTTTAATTAACTTTAAACCATTTATTATGAACAATTAGCCACACTGCTTCAAGTCAGAGCATCTCCAACATTGGAGAGGAAAGTTGGTTAGTCCCGACCTTTGTTAGTAAGGTAAAAAATAATCACTATCAATTCATTTTTGATTGCTGCTCTGCCTGTCAGATATTTCATTTTCAACACCAGGTCTACGCCAGCGTTACATGTGTTGTAGAAACCCACGACTGAGCGCACTCAGTCTCAGTAACATCTGTGAGCAGCTACAGTAGGAAAACTACAACTACTGATAAGGAAAAGTACCAAGAAATGTTCATCGTAATGCCAGATCTCCTGCCAACAAGTGAATCTTTTTTTTTATTCTCAGATCCATATTATTCAAAAGGTTTTGAAATACAGATAGTAACTTAGAAATTCACAAACTCCGAGCTATTGTCGCAACACGTATCCAGGCCGAAGACCAAAAAACATGTTCAACCCTAGTAATAGTTTAATAAAGAAACACACAAACATAAAAGCCTAAAAATGTCACACCTTATCAACTCCCACGTTTAAGCCAGCGAAATAAAAAACACAAGTAAGGTAGCAATAACCTTACCCCAAATGAAGAGTAGAATTAATTAAATACGAGGTACAACTTTTTATGTTCAGCCATTACCAATCCCATGGATGACTGACAGTGTCGTGACAAGTCCGTCAGTTATCTCTGAAGGGTCTTGTGTGAAATTATCAATTTATCTAGCATGCGTTCACTGATTTCAGGACAAATGAACCACTTTGAAGCACCCGCCCTCACATTTACAACAAGGGGAATCCGTGTTCATAATTGTTTGTGCCCAGCTGAAGATCTGTCGTCGGCAAGGTAAAACTCACCCGCGGAGGCGTCACAAAATCCAAGCCCTCCCTCCCCCCGTGTATCCTCCCTCAGACCCCCTGTGCAGCCCTCTCGTTTCCCTGACCCCTCCCTCACTGTACAGCCTGCTCGTTGGCTGTGCTGCCCGAGTCCTGGGGCTTCATGACGTCAGGGAGCTCCGGGGGAGTGGAGAACGACTCGACCCTCAGCTGCTCATATGAATCATCTGAAAGTGACAACAGTGCAGAGAGACAGAGAGAGAGAGAGAGAGAAAGCGAGAGAGAGTAGGAAAGAAGATACATCACAGAAAATATGAGCTACTATCGTTCAAAATAACCTGCTCTGCTCGGACGGAGAGTGGCTTAATAAAACAAATGAATGGATGATGTGGGGTTGATTAAAGGGTAAACTACTCACCACTCAGACGGAAAGCTAACCCCACTGTGGCTGGGGCCTGAGGTCGAGCTGTTTGATTTGTAAAGCCGCAATTTCCAAGAGTTTGCCCATCATTAAGCATCACGTCATCCTGGTAAAGAAAAAAAAATTTAAAGCCAGATATTCATGTATATTTTCCGCATGATCAGACTTTTCAGACATGGCGTTTAAAGCATCTGAAGAAATTCAGGAGCAGTGAAATGCACGAGGACTCGTCCGTTTCACACGACACTCTCTGTTTACTACTACTTTACTACTTGCATTCCTCTTAGCCGGCATGTTTGTATTCAGTGTCAGTGTCAGTTTTAAGATGGAAGAATCCTGTAACCATTGGGTAAGTTAAATTTTGCAGTTGCGCTGGTTCTGTTTGTCCAAATATAAATCCATTTCCTGTCATGTATGAAAAAGAAAAGCAGCAAATCTGAATGGCTAGATTAAATTGGGAATTTTAACTTGAAATAACTGACACTAGAAATGTATGTAATGGCCTTTTTACAACTTTTAACAGCGTAGCTAATTCCTGAAACTTCTCACGGCATACATCTTCATATGGTCCACTTCTTCACTCTCCCCAATCACGCAGCGCTAAAGCAGGAATGTGAATTCTGATATTGCTCTAAAGATGGCTTAAGCCTGAGTAACAGTAAAAACAGATAAAAGCTGTTAGCTACATGTATGTGGACCACTAACTGGTCATTTACCTTGTAAAGTTTCTGATCTTCTGGGGGCCTCTTTAAAATGCCTTCCACAATGCGCTTCAGTTCATAAACTGTGGTCGACTCTTTGGCATCGGTAAAGATGGTCGTCTTGTGACGTCGGATCATTAGAAACACATCCTGAGGAGAGATCAAGTGACAGAGGAAAGATTGGAAATGAGACACCGACGACTCCCAAGAATATTCACATCAGAAAAACATCGTTGACCTTGTAAACACTGTCTTCTCAAACAAGATGACATAAATCCCTGCTGGCACATTTTGCCTGAAACAAATCGTTTATGTTGTGGTGTTTTAATCAGTTCCTTCCAAAGCTAAAAACACAACAAAGACTGAAATCTGCTGCAGCTATAATAATAAAACAGTCTTAATCAAAACCATAAGCCCCACTAAGAAATTAAGATAATTTTAGTACAAAGTTAAGTACTTCATAATCTACTCATTACTGGTTCAACCTGAATACTAAAGAAGTACAAGTAAAAGTTCTGCATATAGAGGGAAAAAAGTAGTCATTGTCTCTTGTGTTTTACTAGTATATCTGATGTTTCTGAATCAATAATACTGCTGTAGATGTTTGAGGTAGCGCTAATTCTAATTTCTGTATACTGATAAGTAGTTAAATCGAAAGCAATGCATCATATTCTAGAAGCGTTGCTTTCCTGTGAAAACCACATATCTCCAAAAAGTCAACTTTTTATGAGCTCAGAAAAACAGCTTTGTGATGATACATTATCCATCTCGAGGAGTGTATTCACTGAAGAAGTGGGAGGATTTTGTTCAAGAATTGCTTCAACATCAACACATCTGGAGGTACGCGTTTTCACTGGACAGGATGGGGACAATCAATTGTAATCTGACAAATCGAGCAGTATAAAGGAAGTATAACGTTTTATAAAATGGAAACATTCAAGTGAAGTACAAGTGCCTTGAGTTTGTACTTTATAAATGTACTTAACAAATTCCACCATATCATTTGCAAATATTGATTAATTGAAGTGAAAGCATGGGTACAGAAGTGTGATACGTATTGTGGATGGGTTTCTACCAAATCACCGTCATAATACTGAGCTGTCAACAAAACAATGCACGATCAGATACATATATATCAGATGTTAAGTCATCTCAAACACTAAGGCAGATAACGCTGCAGATGAAGTAGATGTTAAGTTTAAAAGTAAAGGTGCAGCAATATCCACAAACTGCACCAGCTGGGGAAAAGGTTATGAAATGTTGTACAGACATTGAATAGAATGAATTACAAACTAAAACATAAATCAGAGATCAGTTTTAAACATACAAAGAAACAACTCTACCAATGTCCCCACGCATGGACTTGGTAGCGTGTAGTACTCAATCTTATGTTTAATAAACCCAAGATGATTTCATTTTCTGCGTCATTCGGTCAACAAATACATTTTACATGAGACTTCTTGGACCATTTAGAAAGTTTTGACTTCTCAAGCTACAAACGCATAACTTGCACGACACCATCTAGATATCTTGAGTTAATTTATTGCATCTTTATAAAGATGTTTATAGTCTTTGAAAGCTTGTTTGTGGTGGTAACAAACAATAGGCTCTGAATAGAGACACTCCGCCTGTAACACGCAATTAAGTTGAATAAGTAAATGTTTGCTTGTTCGTGCCTTTACATGTCTTCATCATCTGTCTTTTTGTTTAAAGTTGTGAGACAACAACTTCTTACTTATCATGAGTCCAGAGAGTTAGGCTGTTTGGCAGCTTTAGTGGTGGAGCTGGCAGTGACAGTAGTCTAGTGAATTGGTTAATAAGGCCATAAACAAACGGATCTTGACTCCCATCACGTCACACTGATCTCTCCATCGAGGCTTTTGCAGACAGACGGTGCGGCAGCTGCCCGCCGCGTCACAGCGAGCTAACGTGAATGACCAGCGGTGAGCTGCAGTAGCTTCCTGTGGGTCTGGTTACGAGCCCCTTTATCCGAGATATCACCTCCATAAACACACGTCGTGTTGTCTCACGTCAAATCCGCTTCATCTAACTGTTGTTGTGTTTTAATTTCCCCGTGTTAGATGATGACATTAACCGAGCTACAACTTCTGCTAGCTAGCTTCCTTCGTGGCTAGCTGGCCATTTCATCAAAGCAAAGTTGTGTCAGTTGAGCTGTCACTTATCCAACACAATGTACATATGTATGCCTTTTAGTCTGAGCCCTTCTCCGCTAACCAGTTGTCCGCTCGAGCTTTATGAAGCGACGTCCAGCTGAAGCTACAGCGGTGTGGGAGCTAACCTCTGTTAGCCAGGGTTAGCTAAACAAAGACCTCAGCTTTTAGGTTGACCGTTTTTTTTAGACCAGCCTGTTTCGCTTCCCGACAGCGGACATTTAAACGCTTAAAGAACGACTTAGTGACTAATTAAAGTAATGTTTGACGAGTCAACAGGCCTTTACATACGGAGCTGTGTGTGTTTTCCTCACTCACCATTTCTTGCGGTTGGTTGCACACAGGGGGAAAAAAACGCCTCCACCGCACAGCGACAACTGTGAGCTCACAGCCGCTTCAGACTGCCACACCTGCAGCTGGAGAATCTACCGGCAGGGGGAGATGTGCTGTTGTTCTTCTTATTCTTGTTGTTCTTCCTATTCCTATTGTTTTTGTTGTTCTTGTTCTTGTTTCTTGAATTTTTGGGGTTAGGGTTTAGGGTTAAGGTTAGTCTAATTGGGTTAGGGAGTCTAATTCTACATTTTTCCTTCTCTGCTGATCTACTTTGATTATTTCTACTTCTTCTGTTTCTGATCAAATGCCTTCCATTGAGATTTCCATTGCATACAATAAAAACCAATGCCACTGCTTCTTAAAAGTGGCAGAACAATATTTGGTTTCAGCTTTATTTATAGGTAGGCCATTGTTAAATCTACTCTATTTGCTTTTAATCAACTTTTGGCAAGTTGATTAACTGTTTCATTCCCTTGAACATCTACGTGAGCTGGTAGCCAACTGAATATACTGCGACATGGTATCTGTGTCACTTTAACATTCACTTCTGAAACAAACATGCAAAACTTGTTTGAACAGTTAGAATTTTTAGACCCATCAGTAAATATATGTACATAATGTCTGTACTTGTGTAAATTAAACTGGATTCTTAAAAAATCCAATCTGTCCTGATGACAATAAGTCATTTTCCCCCCCCTGTATTGTATGTTAATCTATAGCCATCCTTTTAATGGCCATGTCTGTATGCAAGGTCAACTCTCAAGGCCTCTAATAAGATGGACTAAACCTGAACTATTCATATTCATCAACACACATTAGATAAAGTAAAAACCTGAACAGAGCTTTAACTTCTCATCTCAACCCTCCCTTCATCACGTCTCCCTCCCCGGTGAAACCAACAGGTGTTTCCTTTCACTGGTTGGTTCTTTCATGAAGGAGTAAGGGAGGACTTCACTTCCACCTCCCAGCCTGATAGCAGCTGTCACCACAGAGAGCGGAGCAGCTGAACAAGGTGCAGCTGAGGTAAACAAATCAAGCTGACACAAGCTGTGAAGATCAGGGTTTGTTTTTCCTGTTTGGGCTTGGTTGGCTGGTGAGCAGTCATTCCAAGAAACAGAAAATCTTTTTAAATGTAACATTTTTGAAGATGTAGGTTCAAACATGACCTCTGACACTTAGCTGTTGTTGTGTTTGACATGTTAAACAAGTTTTTTTTTTAACAGAACACTGTAATTTGTAAACAGAGGCTGTCATTTATTTTGACACAACTTGGCATTGCCTGTACAAGCCAGACAGATGATGCAGATGCCCGACTGTACATAAGGTATGTTTGTTAAAATGTTAAAATTGTTTAAACTTTAAATCAAATCATGGTGCTGACAATATGTAACGCCTTCATTTTGAGAGCATTTCGATTACACTGGAGTTTATTTGTAGTCTACTTTTTCATATTGCATACATAATCAAAACAATTCTTATTTAAAGCAAGTTTATTTACATGTTTTACATTTTATACAAATGGAACAAAAACAATTCTGGTACAGCAGCCTTGAAAATACAAATAAATTCTGATTTAAAAATATAACACTGCTGTCCCCACCAGACTCATATACACTATCATGTCTTTTCTAAACTTTTAGTTGTGACTGTTGAATATCTGTATTTAATTGGTTATGCTCTTCACTGAAGTACAATGTTGCATTCTGATATGGAAGATGATTCCCAAAAAAAGATACAAGCCGGAAAATGGCCTTTGACTGAGCTGATGGACAAGAAATAGGTCAAAACCAAAACATAATTGGTGTTGAACAGACGTGACATTGAGTCATCGGTAGAGAGAACGATGATGTAACACATTCCCACTGCGGCCATAAAGTCCAGCTCTCTTCCACGACCATCCATGACCGAAAAATACTCTTCCTCTTCATTTTGTTGATTGGAATTTCACATTGATTAACCTGAAAAATAATAAAACTGAGTGAGAAAAAATTGTACATTAAAGTCAGAGGGAAAGTGAAAATCCCACTGAAACATTTAGAATGTTACACACACACACACACACACACACACACACACACACACATATATACACAGAGCATACACAAAAATATATCCACTCACCAAATAAACTTGAGATATCTATCTCACCACGAAAGCACTCTCTCGGATCTTGGAATAAGCGTACTGTGGAACAGAGAGGCAAGAACACACGAGTCATTTTACTGCATCACAAAACAAAAGCTCATCAGACCTCGAATGTTCAACCTTTCTCTTACGTTCAGTCCTCTGGGGGATTGGACGGGCTCCAGCCCCTTACAGCAGAGCACTGAAAAGGGCCTCTCCTGAGTCTTTGAATGCTCTTTGAAACACAGACAGAAAACCTTGGCAGGCAGGTAGACGTCCCAGTCAGCTGCATGCTCCTCTATGAGATCACTTACCATCCTGGTAAATAAAGAGCAGCAAAAAGAAAACGTGATGTCACGATTATTAGCTTAAAAAGGGAAAAACATCACAGGATACACTTGTGCCTCAACGCTTGATTCTATATTTTACGGCGTTTTTCTTATTCCTGTCAATTTAGGGCTGTAAGAGGCATTAATGTAATACATACACAGTCATTTGCAGACAATATGTATTGTTTTATTACTATAAGTGCTGACCTGTCAATCAGCTGCTGTGTGATCAAATCCACAGTACCCGTCTGCTGATGGTAGACGACAAGTGGGACGGTGACTTTCAGCTGATCTTTCAGTTCTCTGTTGATCTAGCATGGGGACACATTCACACAGTGAATCCATGTGAGACACTGGCAAAAAAGGTCACAATATTATACAAATACTTGATTAGTCAACAAAATGTGTGGCGACATAAAATGCCACCCGTCACCCAACCATCTGTCAATCCGTGGAAACTCTCAATAAAAGGTTTTAAAGGAAAATTCACCTCCTTTTATGTGGATGTTCAATCGCTGTTGATGCTAAATGTAGTGGACTGAAGCGATATATTTCTTGGCGTGTGCTATAATGACTGGGTTCTCCTGCTCACGGAGTTGTGTCTACATGCACAAGGATGCATTGCCTTTGAGCCCTGAAACCCCCAGAGGCCATATCCTCCTGCATGGCACATCCACATAAAATGTAGAAGACGTTCCCTTCAAGGCCTCTGTAACAAATAATGCACTCACTTTGTGGACTATGTCATGAGGCAGTCTGGAGAGGATCCTGATCGGGTATCCGAAGTGGGCGATGACGTCAACGACGTGCTTCGCTACATCCGAAGGGAGGCATGACTGCATCGGCACAGCTTCCACCCACTTGGAGAAGTAGTCCGTTACCGTTAAGATGTACTTGTGTGCGTTCAGCGTTTGGGGCAGCGGCCCTCTCACATCCAGACCGAGCCACTGCCACGGCTCCTTCACCTTCAACAGCACCACAGCAATACTCCAGATCACTTCATTGTGTGCTTAATGTTGCAGAACCTTCAGGTAGTCAGGGTGAAACTTACCTCTATCACCTTCTCGGGATCTTCACAGTCCATCTGTGAACATTACAGACGAGCGCTTGGTTAAAATACTTCATAATATAGAAGTAAAATATAAAAGATAGAACCTTAAGGTTTAAAACCACGAGGACCACTTACACTCAAATCATCATCAGGAGCCCACTGGATATCCTGTTGGTGGATGTGAAAAATTACAAAATATTAAATTGGATAAAGATGAAAAAGTATTTGATGGCAAAGCGCAATAATAAAAGCAAACATCTGACAGCAAAAGGCTTTTGATTTGCCTAATTTCATACCACCATTTTTGCTAAATATATACATAGATAGTGAAATGAAATACATATATAATATCAATATATAATAAAACCTACCCGTGGTGCACAGTAGTCTCCGTGGAAGAAGTGTGGAAATGACTCTATCTTCATCAGCCCTTCATCGACTATAATCCTCCATTTGTCATTTGACTTTTTGGGGTCTTTGTCCCTGAACATGAAAACCAGAAAAGGTCAACACATTAAAGAGCCAACAATCCAAATATGTACAAAGCCAGTACAAAAAGCTTAATACAGAAATGTAGGTTTAAACTCAAGCTCTGTTAATGCCTTACAAATGCTAGAAAATCAAAGGTTCTGGTAAAAAGTGCAATAGTTTCTCGAAAGAAACTGCTCAGTCAGAGGATATATATAATAAATCAAGAAAGTTGTATGAATACATAGTACTTGTCAGTGTAATATGAGAGTTTAACTGAACAAATAAGTGCATGAGAGGAAGGTGAGCAGAAATAACAAGTGTCCAACGTAAAGTAAGGTACCCAGCAGGCTCGTCCTCCGTCTGGCTGGGCTCTTTGCTTTGGACTCTTCTCTTTGCAGGACTGACAGTTGGAGAAGGCGCTGCACTCGTCTGTGAGGCTTTAACACCAGCTGACTGGCATCACAATACAGAGAAACAACACACTGTGTTCAGCAACTTGAACTGATTGTAATTTAATGAACAATTATACTGACTCTGTGGTAGTGAAGTAAAGACATTCATGTTAATATGTGCTTTTCAACACAGAAAGCAAACAATTATGTTTTATAACTCGGAAAATGGACCCACACACTTTCTAAAATGACCACAGATGAAATCCCAGAATTTGAACAGTTAAACGTATGATATGCTCTTACCTTTAATCTCTTACTTCCTGGGTTACTGGAAGCCTATATCAGGGTCACATGTGAAATATTTATTTAGAGAATTATCTTCCAGAAGAAAACAAGTGTTGTTCATGAAGCTTCTGGAATATTAAAGCGGTTTTACTGTCTATCTCTTTCCCCTCTGAGGCAGATGATGATTTATTCTTCACATGATCCACAGATACTGAGTGACTGCATACAAACCTCTCCTCTCTGTGAACTGCCAGGGGATGAAAACATGGTGGGGACGGCATTGTCCCGAAGTTTCACACATTTGCCTGTCTTGTCAATGTATTGTTCCTCGAAATGATTGATGCACAGCACCGAGAAGCGAGACGGGGTCCAGTCCTTCAGCTTCATGTTGAGAAGCCATTTCTTGAGCTTTCGGGGATTGTAGAGGGGAAATCTGTTGAAACCAAAAACTCATTAAAACACTGAACTCCATTTAAAGACATTATAATTATCATTATGTCATTGAAGCTGACTTTGAAGTCACTTTTCTCCAAAACTGTACAGTAATATCTCATGGTTATGTACACATGCATAGCAGAGGTCAGCTTGAACAAGACTGCGTTGTAATTTCATAGCAGTTTGAAAATTGGAAATTGTGACGTTATGAATATCATTGAAGCTGACTTTGACGTCACTTTTCTCCAAAACTGGACAGTAAAATCTCATAGCCATACACATGGACAGAGCTCAGGGTGAGTCTGAACAAGACTGCATTGTAACTATACTTTACAAATGTAAGGATCTGTTTTCATAGCGGTTTGAATATTGGAAATTGGGACATTATAAATATCATTATGTCATTGAAGCTGACTTTGAAGTCACTTTCCTTCAAAACTGTATAGTAAATACTCATAGCCATACACATGGACAGGGATGGGGTCAGTCTGAACAAGCCTGCGTTGTACTTTTAATTTACAAGTTTAAGGATGTGCCGTTTGAATATCATCATTTAATTTGAGCTTTTGAGCTCGGCTTCTGTGGCTTCTCACCGCCCTGTACTGTAACACCTTGAATAGAGGTGTAATTACTGTATACAGAATTGCAATTGAGGCTCACTCGGCGCTTGTGGGCTCACCTGACCGCAGTCAGTCTCTTGCAATGAAAAACGGAGAAATGTAGTAAACTTAGAAGCTTTTCTAGTCAGGTGGTCTAAATCTAGTTCGGTTTTGTCTCAAATCCTTCATCCTCTTCTCGAATTATATTATTAAGATTACATATTAAAAGGGACAGGACAAAACAATAAGTGTCTAACTGATGCAAGTAATGCTGCTGTTTGTTAGCTTTATGTTAGCTGGCTTGACTGTTTATAAATCTACCGGCTGGTTGTGTTTACGAGTGACAAACGTTAATACTCACTTAAAACACTTCACATCCGACTTGCTGGAGCTTTCGCAGTCGTATGCACATTTGTATCTTCCCATTTAGAGCACTATTGTGTTTATTCTGTGTCCAAAAAGACGGATTGTGTAGCCAACAGTTATTTGAACGACCAGTCAAGGCAGCTATAATCCAACTTTAACATCCGGTCCCAATTTTCAAAATAATAGTCTCATAACATAGTTGGAAACTTGCATCAACAAAGTAAAATACAGCTTACAATAATCACATCATAATTTGCAGTATACAAGAGTATATTTTTGTTTGTCTTGTATAAAACCCCGTTGTTGAATATTCAACGGAAGTTATTAATGGAAATGCTTATTTTCAGCTCCGAAACAAAACTTGCGACAATGGATGTTTCTTCTTCGTGTCGTGATTAATTGCACATGAACGACCTGCAGCGTCACCTCATGGATGAAAGATAGAACGGCAGTCAGTTGTACTTTATTTGTAAGACATTTGTATCCGGGTCGATGCAGCGCATCATACATTTATACGTTTTTTATTTTGTTTTATACACCGTGAAAATATTTCCTTAACAAAAATAGATTTTTTTCCTCTCTACTTGGGTCATACACACAAAACCAATCAAACAATGGGGAGCAGTGTTTGTATAACGTTAGAAACTGTGATAAGCAATGAAAAATGGCTGCAGATGTTGCGCGCACATCAGTTATTTTTGGTTTTCCACTCGACCCTCCACTCATCCCAGTCCAGTAAAGTTCGTTTTATGTCCCATCCTGCACCTTCCACACCTGGAATTTACGTTAGCAAAAATAATGTTTTCTATTAATAAATTACACAAGAAAAAGTTGGTGATGAGAATGCTAAAGCAGTTTTGTGTGTGTGTTCACCTTTGAGGAATGGATTAAAAATCTTGTCCATCATCTTGTGACTTTCATGCACCATTTCCCAGTTACCTTTAAAATATAAAAGCATGTAAAGGAGAGAAAGCACTGCTGATATTGTAAAGTAGAGAAATGAATGGAGGTAAAGCTCACTTTGTGCTGGAGAGTCTCTGGAAGGTGGATGGCTCAACTTGCTGCTGAGCCACACAGCTTGGCTCATGGCTCTGATTTCATCTTGCACTGATGCTTCCGGTCCCAGACAAACACATACGCAGCCTTAGAGGAGCACAGCAGAGTTATTAAATAGCATTTAAAGTATGTCATATAGCTCTTAAACACATTGTTATTCTGTGGATACATACCATTTCGTACTCCCAAAAGGTAAGGCATGTTGTTTTCCTTTAAAGCCAAATTGAGATCCTCTGGACTACAAAATAAAAATCACAATTAGATTAAGCTATGTTATTGTGTCATTTTTCCTCATATGAGCAAAACATAAACTCACCTTTGTACAACTTCCTGTAGCCTCACTCCAAGTTTAATTGGCACAGTTTTCTTGAACTCTGTAAACAAACAGACAAATCCATCATTCCGAATGCATTAAATTAACACATTAATAAAAACAATATTCATAATCATCCATTTTAAATACAAAACAATGATTACAAGGTGCTCCACAGGAATAAAACAACAAACAACGCAATCAGGAACGTGTTCATTATAAAACAATAAGCCCCATAAGTAAAACAATACAAAATTAAACACATCAATTAAAATTAAAACAATAAACAATATATATATATAGATACTGTATATAGTTAATATATACTGTGTCCAAATGCTTAAACAATTGGACACTTGAATTAGTCATGAAGATGTCAGAAAATTACCCAAGAAAACGGGTTCTCTCTGATTGGCCTCCGGTGGACTCAGCACCTGTCCGTCTCTCAGGTATTGTTGCAGCACAATGGAAAGCCGCGCCTCGTTTAAGGTTTCCATGACAACCGAGCGCACAGCCTTGTAGTTGGCGAAGAGGTGGAGGGTCGTGAAGAGGAAGAAGAGGCCAACTGTCAGTCTGATGAGGACCGAAAGAGGTATAACATTTTTTTTTTAAAGTCTCTCTGCAAGATTCTTATGGTTATGCTTATATACATTTTCTTTAATAGCACTTACATCGGATTATCAGTGACGAGGGGGATGAGCATCAAACTGATCAGCAGGCCAGCCAGATTCACTAAAGTCTCCTGCGGGAGATAAAAGAAATGAAGACGAGACAAATCCCAAAACCTTGTTTTGATGATTCTGTTCACTGTGGTTTTCTCCACGATAAACAGTTAGGTCACAAATTACCTGACTGCCATCTTTGGCAGAGATATCGGCCATGTTGTCTCTGCGGGCCTGATGAACAGTCAGCGCCGCTCTGGTCGCACCGCCTGCCACTCCAACAACAGACTGGAGAGGGAAAGCACACACAGGTCAGCTCGTGTTTATCCTTTTAGTACATTGAGCATTTAATATGTCTATCATTCTGATCAACAGGCTAATAAGTTTAGGCCAGTGCTCCCTGACCTTTTTTGGCTTCTGACTCCTGTTTTATTAAAATTGTTCGGAGGCTTTGGGTGTATAATTATACAATAATTTGTGTGCAAAAAAATCTTTTGGGAAAAGACAATTAGGTGTGAGTTTGTTTTCTTTATCACAGCTGATTGAAATAATTTAAAGTGCTTCTTTTTACCTTAAATATTCCTGCCGTACAGACAATCAAGGTGAAGCAAGCAGGAAAGTATGGAGCCAAAATCTCCATAAACATGGCGATGTCATTGAGAACATCAGCAAAAAGCCTGTCAAGAAATTAAAAGAAGACAGATGTTTGAATGGGTTCATAATAATGAGTAGAGTAAAGAGTAAAGTATTTTTGACAACATGCTGACCTCCATTTTTTGGCTTCAGAGTCCAGTTTAGTCCTGGAACAAAGACAAAGAAACTGATCAAGAAGAGACATTTCCAACAGTGAAAGAGGAGCACAAATAAAAATTAAAAATGGAGAGCATCCAAATATTGAACTTAAGCACCCAAAACTGGATTGCACTGCAACAATAAAATATTATATATATACATATATACACATTTTTAAATACAAGCCTACCCTTTCTGCCAAGCGAAGAGAATTCTTCCCAACATGCCAGTTCCATCTGCAGGGAAATCCATTAGTTTGCAGGTTGCACTCACCATGCAAGAGTAACATACTGTACATTTATGGAGTTTTTGAATCACCTCTTAGTAACCAGGTGACTGTGGCTGCAGCTACAGTTGCTGCTTGGTTTCCAACACCGACCCCTTTGAGGGACGCCTGCGTAGCCAGAGTCCCTGACAGAGAACTGGAGAAAGCCTGAGAGAGAATGGAGAGTGTGGATGGAGAGTTTTAATCTCACGGTGATGATCTCAGAAGTGTTAGTGCATCATTTACTGTACCTGCACAGTATCCCAAAACTGGTACTGCAGGTAATCACCACTGACGCTCTCTGGATAGCCTTGAGGCAGAAAGACACTCTGGAAAAATAATAATGAAAATGTGAGTCCGGGGAGGAGGGGGGGGGGGGGGGGGGTGAGTGGTTAACAGTAAAGTGTAGAGACGAATGAAATGAGTAAAGGTTCTACTTATTGGGGAGAAATGGTCACAATCAAGCTTCTGTGGCAGGAGATCACAAACTCTTTGTGGAAACGTTATAGATCCTTACTTTAAAAACTCCAACAATAGAGTTTCCTCTTGATGCCCCTTCGCTCCCATCTCTTCTTCTCTCCATCACTGCATCCTTTGCAAAATACTTCCAGGACTCTGCACTGCCATATCTCTCTGTGGCCAAAACGACACCTCTAGCTGACTCCATACAAGCCGTTAGAAGCGAAATACTTCACTTCAGACAAAACTAACAAAACCAAATATACTGCAGTATGAAATATGCCGGAATGTATTCAGTTTAGGTTCATTTTAGCTCCGTAGAAGCTGAATCAACACAGCCTACGTGTCGTCTCTTCTGTCGTGGTTTTCTTTGAGGCACTTCCGTGTTTATTTCCGCCCTCATTCCTCATTGGTCAATTAGGATTTTAAGGCGGGGCTCCGATAACATGTCAAAAACAGAGAGACTCACTTATAATAAAATAAGGACCATTTCTTTCTCAAGGAAAAGCTTCTTGGAATATTTTATAGGTGCTGATTTGCAGCGCAGATAAGATTGAAGAAGTACTCATCAAAATATAATCATAATGTTGAAAATTGAATGTTAAAGTGTCATTGCACATTTTGAAAATACGCTGCGAATACATTTAATGCATTCATTGTAAACTGGTATGGTTAATTTAACTATATAAGAACAAAAAGATACCCACAAAATATAGACTAACACTAAACACACAAACCAAATGAATCAGAATCAGCTTTATGTGCCATGTGTGTGTACAAAAAAGACATTAAAGACCACATAGACAAAAAGACAAGACAA